>NW_016915395.1:12891-13142 GCF_001483705.2 Eufriesea mexicana | reverse complement strand
CACTTTTGTGCTGTACGCTGCTATCCGGTGGATTCATTCTCTCCACCCTGCTCTAATATGTTCCGTTTGGCGCTGCGGAGGCCAGCAATACTGGTCTCGGCGCGATAGGTTGAGCCATGATTCGTTTGATTGGGTTACGTTGCTTTGTGTTATGTACGGGTACCTTTGACTTTCGTGGTATACACGGCTATGCGACTGATTTTTGCGCTCTACTGTGCTCTAGTATGTTCTGCTTCGCTCTTGGGAGGCCA
>NW_016915395.1:0-3307 GCF_001483705.2 Eufriesea mexicana | reverse complement strand
GGGGGGGGGGGTATCTTTCACTTTTGTGCCGTGCACAGAAATGCGGTGAACTTATGCTCTCTACTGTGTTCTAGTATGTCATGCTTGGCTCTGTGGATGCCAGTAAAAGTGGTCTTGCCGAGTTTGATTGATACAGGCTACGCTTGGTTAGGTTATGTTAGCTATGGTTAGGTTCGGACATCTTCGACTTTTCTGCTATAAATTGCGATTCTATGCATTTCTTCTCTTTACTCGCGCCTAATGCGTTCCACCTTGCTCTGCAGAGGCCAGTAATAGTGTTCCCGTTACGTTAGTTTTATTTTGGCTTCGCTTCCTTGTGTTACGTTTGGTTTGGTTACGATAGGGGGGCTTACACTTTTGTGCTGTACGCTGCTATCCGGTGGATTTATTCTCTCCACCCTGCTCTAATATGTTCCGTTTGGCGCTGCGGAGGCCAGCAATACTGGTCTCGGCGCGATAGGTTGAGCCATGATTCGTTTGATTGGGTTACGTTGCTTTGTGTTATGTCCGGGTACCTTTGACTTTCGTGGTATACACGGCTATGCGACTGATTTTTGCGCTCTACTGTGCTCTAGTATGTTCTGCTTCGCTCTTGGGAGGCCAGGAATAGTGGTCGCGGAACGTTTATTTGTGTTAGCTTACGCTTGGTTTGTTTAGGGTTGGACAAGCTTGGTTAGGTTGGCTTCGACGTTAGTGATACACACTACTATTCGGTGAATTTCTGCACCCTACTGCGCTCTAATATGTTCTCCTTGTCTCTGGCGTTGATCGAAATAATGTCCGTGGCACGATAGGTGGAGCTATGTTACGTTCGGTTAGGTTGGGATATGATACGTTCGGCTGGGATGTCTTTTCCTTTTGCGATAAACACTGCTATACGGTGTATTTCTGGTCTCTACTGTAAGCTGACATTCTCTGCTTGGCGGTATGGCGGCCAGAAGTAGTGCGGCACGTTAGTCTGAGTTAGGTTGCGCATGTTTACGTTACGTTTGGTTCTGTTAGGGGAGGATAGCTTTGACTTTTGTGCTGTACGCTGCTTTTCCCTGGATTTCTCCGATCTACTCTGCTCTAATATAACCTGCTTTCTTCTGGGAGGCGCGAAATAGAGAGCGCGGCAAGTTAGGTATTGTCAGGTTACGTTCGTTTTGGCTATGCTGGAATGCGTTATGTTTGTATAGCTTTGACCTTTCTGCTATACACAGCCATTCTATTGACTTCTGTGCTCCACTCTCCTCTAATATGCGCTGCTTGGCGACGGGAGGCCAACAATAGTGAACTAGGCACGCTAAGTTTTGTTATATTACGTTCGGTAACATTAGATTTGGTCAGACTCGGAGCTATACACTATTATTCAGTGCATTTCTGCGCACTACTGCGATCTAATGTACTCTTCCTGGCCTTGGCTAGGACAACAATAGCGGTCTCAGCACGTTACTTTGAGATGGGATACGTTCGGTTATGTCACGATTAAATAAGTTGGGAAAGGACAGCTTCAGCTATTTTTCTATACACTGATATTCAGTAGACTTTTGCGATCCACTGTGCTGCAATATGTTCTGCTTGTCGCAAGGGATGCCAGCAAATATGTTCGTGGCACGATAGGTTGAGTTATGTTACGTTCGTTTATGTTAAGTTTGGGTATATTAGGACAGGATAGGTCTGACTTTTGCGATATTCAATGCTGTTCGGTTGATTTCTGCGCCCTACGGCATTCTAATATTCTCTGCTTGGCTCTGTGGTGGGCAGCGATATAGATCTCGGCACTATAGGTTGAGTTATGTTACGTTTGCTTAGATTAGGTTGTGTCAAGCTCGGTCAGGTTATCTTTGACTTTCGTGATATACACTGCTATTCGGAGTATTTCTGTACTCGCCTGTGCTCTACTGTATTCTGCTTGGCCCTGGGAAGGCCACCAACAGTCGCGGCTCGTTATGTCGAGTTATGCTACGTTTGGTTATGTTAGGATTGGGCAGGTTATGCTAGTACAACTACCGCGCTTGCGCTATTCAATGCAATGCGGTGGGTTTCCTCTTGTGGGAACAATCCTCTTGTCTCTGCGGAGGCGAGCAATGGTGGTCTCGTTATGTAGGATTGAGTTACGTTACGTTCTGTCATGTCACGTTTGGCTAGGTTTGGGCTGGCTACATCAACTTTTTTCCCTTACACTGCTATTCAGCGGATTTCTGTGATCTACTCTTCTCTGCTACATTCTGCTCGGCTCAGGTGAGCACAGGAGCAGTGGTCGCGGCACGTTGTTTTGAGCTATGCTACGTTGTGATAGGTTAGGCTAGGCCTGGTTAGTTTACGATATCTACGACTTTTGTGCTACTTCACTGCAATGCGGTGGATTTCTGCGCACTAGTGTGCTGTAGTACACTCTGCTTGCATCTGTGGGGGCAAGTAATATTGGTCTCGGCATGTTAGGTTGAGTTGTGTTACGCTTGTATATGTTACGCTTTGCGAGGTTAGGAGAGGATAGTTCAGTCTTTTGTGCTGTACACAGCTATCCGCGGATAACTGCTCTTCACTGTGCTCCAATATTTTCTGCTTGGCTCTAGTGAGGCCAGCAATAGTGGTCTCGGCACGTTAGGTTTAGTTAGGTTACGCTTCGTTAGGTAAGGTTAGGAGGTTCGGTTAGGCTTTCCTTGACCTTTTTGCCATACACTGCTTTTCGGTGGATTCCTGCGCCCTACATTGCTCTTCATTACTCTGCCCGTCTCTTGGGATGCGAGCAACCGTGGTCGTGGCACGCTTTTTTGAGCTAGGCTTTGTTTGGTTAGATTACGTTTGGCTGAGTTTGTTTCGGATATCTGTGACTTTTGTGCTGTTCACTGCTGTTCGGTGGATTTCTGCTCTCTGCTGTGCTCGAATACGTCCTCCCTTGCTCTGGCGATGTCAGCAATAGCGGTCTAGGCATGTTAGGTAAGGTCATGTTTTGTTTGACTATGTTACCCTTGGTTAAGTAAGGAGAGGACAACTTTTGACTTTTGTGTTATGCAATACTATTCGGTGCATTCCTGCGCTCTACTGTGACCCAGTATGTTCTGCCTGGCTCTGGGGAGGGAAGCAATAGGGGTCCCGGCTCGTTAGACTGAGTTAGGTTGCGATCGGTTATGCTACGTTTAGTTCTGTGATGGTACGATAGCTACGTCTCTTGTGCCATACGCCGCCATTCGGTGGATTTCTGCGCTTTACTCTGCACTAGTATGTTTTGCTTGACACTACGGAGGCCAGTAATAGTAGTCTCGATACGTTAGGTTGAGATAGATAACGTTTAGTTATGTTTCATTTGGTAAGGTTAGGATAG
>NW_016915394.1:0-1237 GCF_001483705.2 Eufriesea mexicana | reverse complement strand
GTCTGCTCAGGTCAGGAAAGATCAGGCCAGGCCAGGCCAGGTCGTGTCCGGTCAGGTCAGGTCAAGTCAGTCAGGTCAGGTCAGTCGGGTCAGGTCAGGGCAGGTGAGGTCGATTAAAGTCAGGACAGGTCAGGTCAGGTCAGGTAACGTCTGCTCAGGTAACGTCTGGTCAGCTAAGGTCAGTTCAGGTCAGTTCAGGTCACGCCAGGTCAGGCAAGGTCAGGTCAGGTCAGGTCAGGTCAGATCAGTCCGGTGAGGTGAGGTCCGGTCACGTCCTGTCAGGTCTCCTATGTACAAGTCCGATCAGTTCAGCTCAGGACAGGAGAGAAGAGGTCAGGTCTGGCCAGGCCAGGTCAGGCCAGGTAGGGTCAGGTCAGCTCAGGTCAGATCAGGTCAGATCAGTCAGGTCAGGTCAGGTCAGGTCAGGTCAGGTCAGGTCAGATCAGTCGGGTAAGCTCAGTTCAGGTTAGGTCAGTTCAGTTCAGTTCAGGTCAAGTTATGTCAGGTCAGGTCAGGTTTGATAAGGTCGGGCCAGGCCAGATCATGTCTGGTCAGGTCACGCCAGTTCAGGTCAGTTGACTTCAGATAAGGTCATGTCATGTCAGATCAGGTCAGGTCAGGTGAGGACAGGCCTGGACAGGTCATGTCAGGTCAGGTCGGGACAGGTCATGTCAGGTCAGGTCAGCTCACGTCATGCCAGGTCAGGTCTGATGATGTCAGTTCAGGTCAGTTCAAGTCAGGCCAGGTCAGGAAAGGTCAGGTCAAGTCAGGTCAAGTCAGGCCAGGCAAGGTCGGGCCTGGTGAGGTCAGTCAGGTCTGGTCAGGGCAGGTAATGTCGGTTAAAGTCAGGACAGGTCAGGTCAGGTTGGGTCAGTCAGGTCAGGTCTGGACAGGTAAGGTCGGTTAAAGTCATGACAGGTCAGGTCAGGTTGGGTCAGTCAGGTCAGGTCTGGACAGGTAAGGTCGGTTAAAGTCATGACAGGTCAGGTCAGGTTGGGTCAGTCAGGTCAGGTCTGGACAGGTAAGGTCGGTTAAAGTCATGACAGGTCAGGTCAGGTTGGGTCAGTCAGGTCAGGTCTGGACAGGTAAGGTCGGTTAAAGTCATGACAGGTCAGGTCAGGACAGGTAACGTCAGCTCAGGTAAGGTCAGGTCAGCTAAGGTCAGTACAGGTGCGTTCAGGTCAGGCCAGGTCGGGCAAGGTCAGGCTGGGTCAGGTCAGGTCTGGTCAGGACAGGC
>NW_016915393.1:0-569 GCF_001483705.2 Eufriesea mexicana | reverse complement strand
AAGTCAGATATACCCTGACCTAACCTTACCTTACCTAACATATCCAAATTAATTGTGACTAAGAGTGACGCGACACGACCAATATTTCTGACCGCCCCAGAGCCAATCTGGGCGCACTAGAGCACATTAAAGCGCAGAAAACCACCGAATAGCATTGGACAGCACAATAGTCAAAGCATCCTAACCTAGCCAAACGTAACACAACCGAACGTAACCTAACCCAACCTTACGTACCGAGACCACTACTACTGGCTTCCACAGAGACAAGCAGAATATGATAGAGCACAGTAGAGCACAAAAGTCTATTGGATGTTAATGTTGAGCACATAAGTCAAAGCTAACCTAACAACCATACCAAACCTAACCCAACCAAACAGAATCAAACTCAACCTAACCTACCGCTAGCACTATTCCTTGCCTGCACAGTGCCAATCAGAATATTCTAGTACGCATCGGAAAGCAGTATTCCACCGCATTGCGGTGTATATCACAAAAGTCAGAGCTACCCTATCCAAGCGCATCCTAACCTATCATAGCTGAACGTTACCTAACTCAACTTAACGTGCCTA
>NW_016915392.1:0-1377 GCF_001483705.2 Eufriesea mexicana | reverse complement strand
TTGCATTCCACTATCCACTTGCATGTTCTGCTTGGCTCTGGAATGCTAGCAGTCGTGGTCGCGACACGTTAGCTTGTTTTATGTTACGCTTGGTTACATTACTGCCGGCTATTTAAGTAGCCTTTAGCTCCGACTTTTGCGTTATACACTGATATTCGGCTGATTCCGGTGCTCTACGGTGCTATAGTATGTTCAGCTTGGCGTCAGGAAGACCAGAAATAACGGTCCCGGTACGTTATGTTGAGTTAGGTTACATGCGGTTAGGTAAGGTTAGGCCAAGTTTGGTCAGGGTAGCTTTTACTTTTGTGCTATGCACCTAAATTCCGTGGATTTCTGCGCTCTACTATGCTCCAGTATTTTCTGCTTGTATCGGCCGAAGGCAGCTATAGCGGCCTCGGCATGTTAGGTTACGTTATGTTACGTTTGGTTATACTACGTCTGGTTAGATTAGGATATGGCAGCTTTGACTTCTATGATATACACTGCTAATCGGTTAGTTTCTGCGCGCTACATTGCTCTGCTACAATCTGCTGGTCGATATGGAGGCCAGGAATAGTGGTCTCGGTACGTTCGTATGAGTTATTCCGCGTTTGGATATGTTACGCTTGGTCATGTTAGGGTAGGATAGTTCAGGCTTTTGTGCTATACTCTGCTCTTCGGTGGATTTCTGCGCCCTACATAGATCTACCATACTATGCTCGACTCTCGGGAAGCCGGTAATAGTGCCTGCGGCACGTTAGGTTGAGATTGATTACGAATGGTCATATTACGTTTGGCTTTCGTAGGATAGGGTAGCTCTGCCTTTTGTGCCATACAAAGCCGTTCGGTGGATTTCTGCGATCTACTGTGTTCTAGGATGTGCTGCTTGGCTCTGGAGAGGTCAGTCTCGGCACGTTAGGTTGAGATTGATTACGAATGGTCATATTACGTTTGGCTTTCGTAGGATAGGGTAGCTCTGCCTTTTGTGCCATACAAAGCCGTTCGGTGGATTTCTGCGCTCTACTTGGCCCTAATATGACCTGCTTGGCTCTTTGGAGGCCAGCAACACTAATCCTTGCACGTTAGATTGAGCTATGCTACGTTCGGATACGTTCAGTTGGGACATGTTGAATTAGGATATACTCCACTCTTGTGCTATACACTGCAGTGCAGTGGATTCCAACGTCCTGCTGTACCCTAGTATATTCTGCTTGGCCCTGGGGAGGCTAGTAATAGTGGTCTCGGCAGGTTAGATTGGGTTAAGCTACGTTCGCTCATGTTACATGTGGTTACGTTAGGATTGGGTGGCTTCGACTTTTGTGCTACATAACGCTCTTCTATGGACGTCTGCCCTCTACTGTACGCCACCGCCGCCTGTACGCCTGTGTCTGGGGTGTC
>NW_016915391.1:0-222 GCF_001483705.2 Eufriesea mexicana | reverse complement strand
TGGCAGTGTATGGTGCAAAAGTCAAAGCTACCTTACAGTATCCTAGCCAAGCGGAACATGACCTTACGTAAACTATCTCAACGTATCGTGCCGAGCCAACTATTACTGGCCTCCACAGAGTCGAGCAGCGTGCAGTAGAGCAATGTAGAGCGTAGATATCCTCTGAGTAGCGGCATACAGCACAGAAGACTGTGCTATACTCTCCTAACATCACCAATCGAA
>NW_016915390.1:0-1006 GCF_001483705.2 Eufriesea mexicana | reverse complement strand
TGACTTTCGTGGTATGGACAGCTGTTCGGCGGATTTCTGCGCTCTACTGTGCTCTAGTATTTTTTGCATGGTTGTGCGGAGGCCGGCAAAAGTGGTCTCGGCACTTTGGGTCCAGATATATAACGTTTGGCTATGTTGCGTTATGTCAGATTAGGAAACGATAGCTTTGACTTTTATGCTATACACCGCTATTCGTCTCATTTCTGCGCTCTACTGTGCTCTAATATGCTCTGCATGGCGTTGTGGAGGCCGGCAATAGTGACCCCTGCTCGTTATGTTGAGATAGGTTACGTTCGGTTACGTTACGATTGGTTAGGTTAGGAGGTGCTAGCTACGCCTTTTGCACTATACGCTACAATGCGCCGGATTTCTGGGCTTTACTGTGCTGTAGTATATTCAGGTTGTCTCTACGGTGGTCAGCAATAGTGGCGTAGGAGGGTTAGGTGCGGTTACGTTACGTTCGGCTGTGTTACGATTGGCTGGGCTAGGAGATGACGGCTTTGACTTTTTTGCTGCACACTGCAATTCAGTGGTATTCTGAGCTCCACTGTGATCTGATATGTTCAGCTTGGCTCAGGGAAAGGCAGCAATGGTAGCGTAAGCACGTCCTGCAGTGTCAGGCTACGTTTGGGTAGGTTAGGTTAAGTCAGGTTAGGTTTGGTTTCCCTACTCTTGTGCTTTACACTGCAGCGCCGCTGGTTTTGGTGATCTACCGTGCCCTTGTGTATTCTGCATGGCTCCAGGAAGGTCAGCAAAAGTGGTGTAGGGCGTTTATGCGGAATTAGGTTAGGTCTTGTCATGCTATGGTTGTTAGGTTATGCTATGACAGGTTTGACTTCTGTGCTATACACTTCCTTTCGGCGGATCACTGCGCTCTGTTGCTATCTAATATACTCTGCTTTTCTCTGGCGGGGGGTGGGGGCGGCAGAAACGATGTCCGCGTCGCGTTATGTGGAGTTATGTTACGTTTGGTTAGTTGAGGTTTGTTTGTGTTAGGATAGTATAT
>NW_016915389.1:0-279 GCF_001483705.2 Eufriesea mexicana | reverse complement strand
CAGCCATCTACTTGCCAGAGGATTAGTCTATTCAAAATATGTAACCTGTTATAGCTTGGTGAATAGGTCGCCTAACGCATTCAATCCAATGGCAAGAACAGCCATCTACTTGCCAGAGAAATGGTCTATTGAAAATCAAAATCTGTTATAGCTTGGTGATTATATCGCCTTACGCCTTCAATCCCATGGCAAGTACAGCCATCTACTTTCCTGATCATAGGTCTATTCAAATTCCATAATCTGTTATATCATGGTGAATAGATCGCCTAACGCCTTCAA
>NW_016915388.1:0-2094 GCF_001483705.2 Eufriesea mexicana | reverse complement strand
AATAAAATTGAATTTTCCATGCAGATTCTATAGCATTGCGAAGGCAATTGCACGCCAATAGAATCTTTCCTTCTTATCTATGCAACGATGTTAGCTCACCACGATATTAGTCGAAAATGTTAATAAAATTTCATTTTCCAGCAAGATTCTATAGCATTGCGAAGGCAATTGCACGCCAATAGAATCTTTCCTTCTTATCTATGCATCGATGTTAGCTCACCACGATATTATTTGAAAATGTCAATAAAATTTTATTTTCCAGTCAGATTCTGCTGCACTGCAGTGGATATTGCGCGCCAATGGAGTTTTTCCTCCTTATTTACGCAAGAAGGTTAGATCGACACGGCATGAGTCGTACATGTCAAAAAAAACCATAGTTTCCAGCCAGATTCTGTAGCATTGCTATAGCTATAGCACGCCAAGAGAGTCTTTCCTCCTTATATATGCAACAAAGTTAGCTCACCAAGATATTAGACGAAGATGTCAATAAAATTTTATTTTCCAGTCAGATTCTGTATCATTCCAATGGCAATAGCACGCCAATTGAATCTTACCTCCTTACTTGTGCAAGAAAGCTAGCTCACCACGATATTCGTCGACAATGTCAATAAAGTTATATTTTCCAGCCAGATTCTGTAGCACTGCAGTGGCTACAGCACGCCAATGTAATTTTTCCTCCTTATTTACGCAAGAAAGTTAGCTAACCACGACATTACTCGTATATTTGAATAAAATTGAATCTTCCAGCCAGATTCTATAGCATTGCAGTGGTTATATCACGCCAAAAGAGTCTTTCGCCTTTATTTATGCAAGAAAGTTAGCACACCACGATATTATTTGAAAATGTCCATAAAATATAATTTTCCATGCCGATTCTATAGCATTTCGATGGCAATTGCACGCCAATAGAATCTTTCCTCCTTATCTATGCAACGAAGTATGCTCACCACGATATTAGTCGAAAATGTCAATAAAATTTAATGTTCCAGCAAGATTCTATAGCATTGCGGTGGGTATAACATGCCAATTGAAACTTCCCTCCTTACTTACGCTCGAAAGTTAGCTCACCACGAAATTGCAAGAAAATGTTAATAAAATATTATTTTCCAGCCAGATTCTGTAGCGTTGCTATTGCTACAGCACGCCAAGAGAGTCTTTCCTCCTTATATATGCAAGAAAGTTAGCTCACCCAGATATTAGACGAAAATGTCAAGAAAATTAATGTTTCTAGCCAGGTTCTATAGCATTTCTATGGCTATAGCACGCCAATAGTGTCTTTCCTCCTTATATATGCAAGAAAGTTAGCTCACCCAGATATTAGACGAAAATGTCAAGAAAATTAATGTTTCTAGCCAGGTTCTATAGCATTTCTATGGCTATAGCACGCCAATAGAGTCTTACCGCCATATTTATGCAAGAAAGCTAGCTCACCACGATATTAGTCGACAGTGTCAAGAAAATTGAATTTTCCAGCCAGATTCCATAGCACTGCAATGGCTATAGCACGCCAACAATATCTTTCCACCTTATTTATGCAAGAAAGAGAGCTCATCACGATATTAGTCGAAAATGTCAATATAATTGAATTATCCATGCAGATTCTATAGCATTGCGAAGGCAATTGCAGGCCATTAGAATCTTTCCTTCTTATCTATGCAACGATGTTAGCTCACCACGGTATTAGTCGAAAATGTTAATAAAATTTCATTTTCCAGCAAGATTCTATAGCATTGCGATGCCTATAGGACGCCAATAGAATCTTTCTTCCTCATTTATCCAAGAAAACTAGCTCAACAAGATATTAGATGAAAATGTTTTTAAAATTTGATTTTCCAGCCAGATTCTGTAGCACTGTAACGGCTATAGCACGCCAATGGAATTTTTGCCCCTTATTTATGCCAGAAAGTTAGGTCACCGCGAAATTAGTCGAAAATGTGACCAAAAAAGAATCTTCCATCCAGATTCTATAGCATTGGAATGGCTATAGCACGCCAATAGAATCTTTCCTCCATATTTATGAAAGAAAGTTGTCTCACCACGATATTATTTGAAAATGCCAATAAAATTGAATTTTCCTTGCAGATTCTATAGCAT
>NW_016915387.1:0-704 GCF_001483705.2 Eufriesea mexicana | reverse complement strand
TGAAGGCGGTTGGCGATCTATTCACCAAGCTATAACAGATTATAGATTTTGAATAGACCGATCTTCAGGCTAGTAGATGGCGGTACTTGCCATTGGATTGAAGGCGTTAGGCGGTCTATACGCCTAGCTATAACAGATTATAGATTTTGAATAGACCTATTCTCTGTCAAGTAGATGGCTGTTCTTGCCATCGGATTGACGGCGTTAGACGTTCTGTTCACCAAGCTATAACAGGTTATAGGTTCTGAATATATCTATTCTCTGGCAACTAGGTGGCTGTACTTGCCATTGGATTGAACGCGTTAGGCGATCTATTCACCAAGCTATAACAGATTATAGATATTGCATAGACCTATTCTCTGGCAAGCAGATGGCTGTTCTTGCCATTGGATTGAAGGCGTTAGGCGTTCTATTCACCAAGCTATTGCAGGTTATAGATTTTCAATGGACCTATTCTCTGGCAAGTAAATGGCTGTAATTGCCATTGGTTGAAGGCATTATGAGACCTATTCCGCAAGCTCTAACGGATTATAGATTTTGAATACGCCTATAATCTGGCAAGTAGATGACTGTACTTGTCATTGGATTGAAGGCGTTAGGCGATCTATTCACCAAGCTATAACAGGTTATATATTCTGAACAGACCTATTCTCTGGCAAGAAGATGGCAGTACGTGCCATTGGATTGAAGGCGTTATGCGGTCT
>NW_016915386.1:0-708 GCF_001483705.2 Eufriesea mexicana | reverse complement strand
ATAGTGGTCGCTGAACGTTAGGATTAGTTACGTTAAGTTAAGGTATGTCACGATTAGTTAGGTCAGGAGATGAGATCTGTGTCTTTTGTGCTACACACTGATATTCGGTGATCTTCTGCGCTCCACTGTGATCTGATATTTTCAGCTTGGCTCCGGGAAGGACCTCAATAGCTGCCTCGGCAACTTATGCTGTGTTAGGCTACGTTCGGTTGGCTTATGTTAGGCCAGGTTAGGCCAGGTTATCCTTGCTCTTGTGCTTTGCACTGGAACGCTTCATATATCAGATACGCTTCATATATCAGTGATTCACTGTGCTCTTGTATATTCTGCTTGGTTGTTGGGATTTCAGCAATTATTGTGTATGGCTGTTAGGTGGACTTAGGTTACGTTTGTTTATGTTAGGCTAGGGCAGCTTTGACTTTTCTGCTATACACCAATATTCGGTGGATTACTGCGTTCAGCTGTGCTCGAATGTGCTGTGCTGGGCTCTGTGGATGCCAGCAATATTGATCTCGGCACGTTAGCTTCGATAGTGTTGCGCTTGGTTTTGTTACGTTTGGTCAGGTTAGGATGGGGTAACTTTGACTTTTGCGTTGTAAACTGCTATTCGGTGGATTTCTGCTCTCTACATTCCTCTGCTATACACTGCTCGGCACGGAGGTGGACAGCAATAGCGGTGGTGACACTATAGGTTGAGTTAGGTTACTT
>NW_016915385.1:0-1694 GCF_001483705.2 Eufriesea mexicana | reverse complement strand
GCAGCGCGCTAGTTTACACAGGTTGACACTGGGAATGCCAGCAGTTGTGGCCTCGCACGCTGTCATGTGTTAACTTACGTACGGTTGCGTTATTTTCGGTTATGTTAGGGTAGGGTAGCTTCGACTTTTGCACTGTACACTGCCATTCTATGGATTTCTGTGCTCTACATTCCCTTAATGTGCTCTATTTGACTCAAGGGATGCCAGCATTTGTAGTCTCGACACCTTGTGTTGAGTTAATCTATGTTCGGTTGGGTTAGGTTAGGACAGGTTATTTCAGTATATCTTCCGCCTTTGTGCTGTACACAGCCACGCGGTGGATTACTGCGCTCTACTGTGCTCCGGTACATTCTGCTGGGCTCTGGAGAGCCAAGAAATAGTGGTCTCGGCACGTCAGGTTGAGTTACGCTACGTTCAGTTATGTTACATATGGTTGTGTTAGGGTAGGGTAGCTTCTACTATTGTGCTATGCACTGCGTTTCTGTTGACTTCTCCGCTGTACTCCTTTCCAATATATTCTGCTTGGCTCTGGTGGGGGCAGCAATAGTTGTCTCGTGACGTTAAGCTACGTTTGGCGACGTTACGTTTAGCCTGGTTAAGACAGGATAGCATTGACGTTTGTGCTGTTCACTGCTATTCGGTGGGTTTCTGCACTCTTCTGTGCTCTAGTATGTTCTACTTGCCCCTGGGGAGGCAGCAATGGTGGTCTCGGATCGTCAGGGTATGTTAGGTTACGTTTGGTTACGTTAGGCTTTGTCTGGTTGGGATAGGACTGCTGTGGCTTTTGGGCTATACACTGCCATCCGCAGGTTTTCTGCGATCGTCGTTGCACTACTATACTCTACTCGAATCTGGCGAGGCCAGCAATATCTGTCGTGGCACGTAGGCATGAGTCAGGTCACGTTTGGTTACGTTATGCCTGGTCAGGTTAGGAAGGATAGCTTTGGTTTTTGTGCTATACACCAATACTCGTTGGGATTCTACGCCCCACATTGCTCTGCAATGTTCGACTCTGGGGATGCCAGTAATAACGCCTCGGCGCGTTAGGCTGAGTTATGCTACGTTTGATTATGTTACGTTGGTCTCGGTTAGGCATGGATAGCTTCACCTTTCATGGTATAAACTGTTGTTCGATGTATTTCTGCGCTCCGCTGTTCTGTAGTGTGTTCTGCTGGGCTCTGGAGTGGCCACCAGTAGTGGTCTCGGAACGATAGGTTGAGTTAAGCTACGTTCGGTTATGTTAATTATGGTCATTCTAGGATATGGTAGCCTCGACTACTGTGCTATGCACTGCGGCTCTATGTATTTCTGCGCCCTGCTCTGCTGTATAATGTTCGGCTTGGCTGTGGGGAGGGCAGTAATTCTGGTCTCGGCACTTACTATTGACGTTGGGAAGGATGGCTTTCACTTTTGTGCTATACAATGCTATTCGGCGGGCGTCGGCGCTCTACTGTTATCTAATATTCTCTGCTTTGCTCTGGGAATGCCACAAATTCCGCGGCGCGTTAGATTGGGTTAGTCTAAGATTGGTTATGTCCCGTTCTGTTATGTTTGTATAGGGTAACTTTGGCTTTGTACTATACACTGCTATACGGTGCATTTTTGCGCTCCCCATAGATCCACTATACTATGGACGATTCCAGGTAGACTAGAAATAGCGGTCGCTGCCCGATATTTGAGCAATATATATCGCT
>NW_016915384.1:488-1806 GCF_001483705.2 Eufriesea mexicana | reverse complement strand
ATAACATGCTATAGCTTGGTGAATAGAAAGAATAACGCCTTCAATCCAATGGCAAGCACAGCCTTCTTCTTGCCAGAGAATAGGCCTATTCAAGATCTATAATCTGTTATAGCTTGGTGAATACATCACCTAACGCCTTCAATCGAATGGCAAGCACAGCCATCTGCTTGCCAGAGTATAGGTCTATTCAAAATCTATAGCCTGTTATAGCTTGGTGAATATATCGAATAATCCCTTCAATCCAATGGCAAGTACAGTTATCTACTTGCCAGAGAATAGGTCTATTCAAAATCTATAACCTGTTATAGCATGGCGAATAGATGGCCTAACGCCTTCAATCCAATGGCAAGAACAGCCATCTACTTGCCAGGGAATAATTCTATTCAAAACCTATAAGCTGTCATAGCTTGGTGATTAGTTCGCCTATCGCCTGCAATCCAATGGCATGTACCGCCATATACTTGCCAGGGAAAAAGTCTATTCAAAATCTTTATAATCTGTTATAGCTTCGTGAATAGATCGCCTAACGACTTCAATCCAATCTCAAGTAATGCCATCTACTTGATTGCGAATAGGCCAATTCAAAATCTATAACCTGTTATAGCTTGGCGAATAGATCGCCAACCGCCTTCAATGCAATGGAAAGTACAGACATACACTGGCCAGAAAATAGGTCTATTCAAAATCTATAACATGTTATAACTTGGAGAACTGACGGCTTAACGCCTTCAATACAATGTCAAGTGGAGTCATCTACTTGCCAGAGAATAGGTCTATTCAAAATCTAAAATCTGTTATAGCTTGGTGAATAGAACGCCTAGCGCCTTCAATCCAATGGCAAGTACAGCCATCTACTTTCCAGAAAATAGATCTATTCAAAATCTATAATCTGTTATTGCATGGTGAATAGGTCGCCTAACAGCTTCAATCCAATGGCAAGTACAGTCACCTACTTGCCAGAGAATAGGTCTATTCAAAATCTATAACCTGTTATAGCTTGGTGAGTAGATCGCTTAACGCCTTCATTCCAAAGGCAATCTTGCCAGGGAATAAGTCTATTCAAAACCTATAAGCTGTCATAGCTTGGTGATTAGTTCGCCTATCGCCTGCAATCCAATGGCATGTACCGCCATATACTTGCCAGGGAAAAAGTGTATTCAAAATCTTTATAATCTGTTATAGCTTCGTGAATAGATCGCCTAACGACTTCAATCCAATCTCAAGTAATGCCATCTACTTGCCTGCGAATAGGCCAATTCAAAATCTATAACCTGTTATAGCTTGGCGAATAGATCGCCAACCGCCTTCAATGCAATGG
>NW_016915384.1:0-349 GCF_001483705.2 Eufriesea mexicana | reverse complement strand
CTGTTATAGCTTGGTGAATAGGTCGCCTAACGCCTTCAATCCAATGGCTAGTACAGTCATTTACTTGCCACAGGATAGGTCTATTCAAAATCTATAACCTGTCATAGCTTGGTGAGTAGATCGCTTAGCGCCTTCAATCCAATGGTAGGTACAGCCATCTACTTGCCAGAGAATAGGTCTACTCAAAACATATAATCTGTTATAGCTTGGTGAATAGGTCGCCTCACGCATTCAACCAATGGCAAGTAAAGCCATCTACTTGCAAGAGATTAGGTCTATTCAAAATTTATAACCTCCTACAGCTTGGTGAATAGATCGCCTAACGCCTTCAATCCGATGGCAAATACAG
>NW_016915383.1:0-693 GCF_001483705.2 Eufriesea mexicana | reverse complement strand
AGAGCGCAGCAGAGCACAGAATTCCACCGAATTACTGTGTACAGCACGAAAGTCAAAGCAATCCCAACCAAATTTTTCCCAACTTTGCCTGACGAAGACCTAACACAGCCTAACATGCCGCGACCACTATTGCTGGCCACCACAGAGGCAAGCAGAACTCTTTAGTAGAGAGTAGAACGCAGAAACCCGTATGGACGCGGTGTATATCAGAAAAGCCAATGCTACTCGGACCCAACCAAACGCAACAGAAAATAACCGAAAATAACATAAATGCTGACCCAACCAAACGCAACAGAAAATAACCGAAAATAACATAAATATACCTAACGTGCAGATACCGATAATCCTGCCCTCCCCAGAGCCAAGCAGAGCATACTAAAGCGCAGTAGAGCGCAGAATTACATCCAATAGCAGTGTACAGCACAAATGTAGAAGCTACCCTAACCAAACATGTCCTAACCCAACCTAGCCGGACATAACCTGACTCAGCATAACGTGCCGACACCACCACTGCTTTCCTTCCCAGAGCCAAGGTACGAATATTAATGCACTGTATGAAGCAGGAATACTCCTAATAGCAGGCTATAGCACTAAGGTCGAAGCAATCCTCTCCTAACATATCTAACTGTGTCATAACGTAACGCAACGTAACTCAACCTATCGAGCAGCGCTCATATTTGCTGGTCACCCCAG
>NW_016915382.1:0-221 GCF_001483705.2 Eufriesea mexicana | reverse complement strand
AGGTCATGTCAAGTCAGGTCAGGACAGGTTAGGTCAGGTCAGGCCAGGTCAGGCCAGGCGAGGAGAGGTCGTGTCAGTTCAGGTCAAGTCTGGTAATGTCCGGCCAGGACAGATCATGTCTGCTCAGGTCAGTTCAGGTGAGTCCGGTTAAAGTCAATACATGTCAGGTCGGGTCAGGTAATGTCAGGTCAGGTCAGGTCATGTCAGGTCTGATCAGGTCC
>NW_016915381.1:0-614 GCF_001483705.2 Eufriesea mexicana | reverse complement strand
ATAGCACGCCAATAGAATCTTTCCTCCTTATTTATTCAAGAAAGTTTGCTCACCACAATATTGGTCGGTAATGTCAATAAAAATGTATTTTCCAGCCACAACCTGTATCATTGCAGTGGCTATAGCGCTCAAAAACCATGTTTCTCATGTTTCCTCCTTACCTATGCAAGGAAGTTAGCTCACCACGAAATTAGTCGAAAATGTCAATAAAATTGTATTTTCCAGCCAGATTCTGCAGGACTGCAATGGCTATAGCACACCGAGAGGGCCTCTCCTCCTTGTTTATGCATGAAAGATAGCTCACGTCGATATTAGTCGAAAATGTCAATAAAATTGAACCTTCTAGACAGGTTCTACAGCATTGCAATCGCAATATCACGCCAAGAGGATCTTTTCTGCTTACATACGCAAGGAAGCTAGCTCACCACGTTATTAGTCGATAGTGTCAATAAAATTGTATTTTCCAGACACAATCTATTCCATTGCAGTAGCTATTGCACTCAAAAAGCATCTTTCCTCCTTACTTACGAAAGGAAGTTAGCTCACCACGGTGTTGTTCGAAAATGTCAATAAAATTGAAATTTCCAGCAAGGTTCTATAGCAGTCCAGTGGCA
>NW_016915380.1:0-13817 GCF_001483705.2 Eufriesea mexicana | reverse complement strand
CTCGGCTCTGGGGTGGCTTGTGATATTGGTCTCGCACGCTAGGTTGCGTAGGGTCACGTTTCTTTGTGTTAGTTTAGGAAGGCTCGGTTAGGATCTCTCTGTCTTTTGTGCTATAAACTGCTATTCGGTGGAGTCCTGCGGGCTACATTGCACAAATATACTCTGCTCGGCTCTGGGGAGGCGAGCAATAGTGGTCGTGGCGCGTCAGGTTTTGTTAGGTTGGACAAAGTTTGTTCAGGATAGCTTAGACTGTCGTTCTATGCACCTTTATCGGGGGGATTTCTGTGATCTACTGTGCTCTACTAGATTATACCTTGGCTCTGGTGAGGCCAGGAGTAGTGTTCGCGGCACGTTATGTTGAGAGATGCTGCGTTTGGTTAAGTTTGGTTATGTTAGTATGTCTTCGCCTTTTGTGCCATTCATTAAAGTGCGGTGTATTTCTGCGCACTACTGTGCTCTAGTACGTTCTGCTTGCCTCCATGGAGGGCAGAAATAGTGGTCTCGTCGTGTTAGGTAGAGTTAGACTGCGTTTGGATATGTTATGTTTGACCCGGTTAAGATAGGCTACTTTGAAATTTGTGCTTTTCACTTCTATTCGGGGGATTTCTGCCCTGTAAAGAGCTCTAACGTACCCCACGTGGCTCTGTGGACGCCAGCAGTATTGGTCTCGTCACGTTGTGTTTAGGTACACTACGTTTGGGTAGGTAAAGTAATGTCGTGTTATGTCAGGATATGTTTGACTTTAGTTCTATGCACTGCAATGCTGTGGAATTTCGAGCTCTGCTGTGCTCTAGTATATTCTGCTTGGCTCTGCGGAGGGCAGCAGTAGCGGTCTCGGCACGGTAGGTTTAGTTAGGCTATGTTTGGGTATTTTCCATTGGTTTGGGGTAGGTATGGGTTGCTTTGACTTATCTGATATACGTTGCGATTCTAAGGATTTCTGCGGTCTACTCTCCGCTAATGCGGTTTGCGCGGCTCTCGAGAGGCGAGCAATAGTGGTCGCGGCACGTTTGGCTTAGTTGGGTTACGTTTGGTCATGGTAGGAATGGTTACGTTGGGAGAGGATTGCATTGACTTAAGTGCTATACTCAGCAATTAGTCGGATTCCAGCGCCTCACTGTACTATAATATTTTCAGCTTGCCTCTGCGAAGGCCAGCAACTGTGATCGCGTCACGTTTGGTTGAAATAGGTTACGTCCGGTTATGCCACGATTGGTTAGGTTAGCAGAGGGTAGCTTTGACTTTAGGTCCATGGTCTGCCACTAGGTGGATCTCTGCGCCATACAGTGCACTAATATTTTCAGATCGGCTTTGTGAAGGCCAGCAGTTGTGGTCTCGGCACTTTATGTTTTATCATGCTTCGTTCTGGTGGGCTGGGTTAGGCTAAGTTTGGCTAGGAGAGCTTTAACCTTTGTGCTGTAAACCGCTATTCATAGATTTCCGCGCTCTACTGTGCTCTAGTATGACCTGCTTCGCTCTGGGGAGGGCGACAAAAGCGGTCTCCGCACTTTAGGTTCTGTTAGTCTACGATTGGCTATTTGCTGTTCGCATTTGTTAGGATTCGGTTGCTTACAGCTTTCTGATATATACTTCGGTTATACGGACTCCTACGTTCTTCTCTTCACTAATGCGGTCTGCTTGGCTCTGTCGAGGCCAGAAGTAGTGGTCGCGGCATGTTAGGATGGGTTAAGTTATGTTTGGTTATGTTTAGAATGGTTAGGTTATGAGGTTATAGCTTTGACTTTAGTGCTACAGTCTGCTCTTATGTGTGTCTCTGCGCCCTATAGTGCACTAACGTTTTCAGCTTGTCTCTGGGAAGGCCAGCAATGGCGGTCTCGGCACGCAAAGTTGTGTCAAGCTACGTTCGTTCAGGTTGGGTTGGGATATTTGTGGTTGGTATAGACTTAACTTTTGTGCTGTACACCGTAGTATGGCGGATTTCTGCGCTCTACTGGGCTCTAGTATGTTCTGCTTGTGTTTGGAGAGGACAGTAATAGCGGTCTTGGCACGCTAGGTTGAGTTAGGCTATGTCTGGCTGTGTTCTGTTGTTTGGGTTATATTTGGGCAGCTTTGACTTTTCTGATATACACTGCGATTCTATGGATTTCTGCGTTCTTCTCTCCACTAATGCGTTCCGCTTGGCTCTGGGGATGCCAGAAGTAGTGGTCGCGTCACGCTAGGATGAGTAAAGCGAAGTTTGGTTATTTTACGATTGATTAGGGTAGGAGAGGCTAGATTTCACTTTAGTGCTATTGCCTGCTATTAGGTGGATTACTGCGCCCTACAGTGTTATAATACCTTCAGCTTGGCACTGGAAAGGCCAGCAATAGTGTCCTCGGCACTTGGTCTACAGCTTGACCCTGGGAAGGCCAGTAATGGTGGCCTCGGCTCTTTATGTTGGGACAGGTCACGTTCGGTTTGGCTGGATTGGGCTAAGCTTGGCTAGGAGGGCTCTGACTTCTGTGCTATACATTGCCGTTCGTGGACTTCTGCGCTCTACTGTGCTCTAGTATGCCCTGCTTGGCTCTGATCAGGGCACCCATAGCGGTCTCGGCACGTTAGGTTGTGTAAGGCTACGTTTGATTATGTGCAGTTCGTCTATGTTAGGTCTGGGTACCTTCGATTTTTCTGATATACACAACGATTCTACGGATTTCTACGTTTTCCTCTTCTTGATTAAGCTCTGCTTAGCTCTGTGGAGACCAGTACTACTATTCGCGGCAGGTTGGGTGGTGTTAGACTAATTTTGGTTAGGTTAGGTTAGGTTGGGTTTGGCTAGGATAGCTCTGTCGTGTGTGCTCAACACTGATATCCTATGGACCTCCGGGCTGCACTGTGCTCTATCATATTATGCCTTTCTCTGGGGAAGACAGCAATCGTGGCTTCGGCACGCAGGTTTGAGTTTGGTTACGCACGGCTTTGCTAGGTTGCGATATGTTTGGTGAGGGTAACTTCAGCTATTGTGGTATACACTGCTATTCGGTGGACTACTGCGCCCTTCATTGCTCTACTACACTCCGCTCGGCACACGGGAGGCCAGAAATAGCGGTCGCGCCTCGTTAGGTTGTGTTAGGTTACGTTGGGTTCGGTTAGGTTAGGACATGTTTTGCCTGGATCGCATTGACTTTTGTGCTGTGCACCGTTATTAGGTGGTTTCCTGTCCCTCCCGTGCTCAACTTCGATCTCCTTGGCCCTGAGGAGGGCAGCAATTGTTGTCGTGGCACGTTATGCTTAGTTTGCTTTCAGGTTATGGTAAGTTAGTCTGGGTTAGGTTTGGGTATCTTTTGCACTTCTGCTGTACACTGCGATTCTATGGATTTCTGCGCTGTACTCTCCTCTAACGCGTTCTGCTTTGCTCTGGGGAAGCCAGCAATAGAGGTATCGGATAGGTATGTTTAGTTATTCTACGTTTTGTTGGGCCATGTTCCGTCTGGGTTGGTTAGAGTGAATTCGACTTTTGCGGTATACACTGCTATTCGGTGGATTTCTGCGATCTACATTGCTCTACTATACTCTGCTCGACTGTCGGCAGGCCACCAATAGTGGTTGTGGCCCGTTAGGCTGGGGTAGGGTATGTTTGGTAATGTTAGGTTAGGCTAAGTTTGGCTAGGAACGCTTTGACTTCCGTGCTATAAACTGACATTCGGTGGATTTCTGCGATCTAATGTGCTCTAATATGCCCTGCTCGGCTATGGGGAGAGCAGCAGTGTAGGTCTCGTCACATCATGATTTGTTACACAATGTTTGGATATGTTAAGTAAGGTCAGGTTATGCCAGTGTCTGTTTGACTTCTGTACTATTCACTGCAATGCGGTGGGTTTCTGCGCTACACTGCGCTTTGGAGCATTCTTCTCGTTTCTGTGGAGACGAGCAACGGTGGTATCGTCATGTTAGGTTCAGTTATGTAACGTTCGGACATGTCACGTTTGGCTGGGTTAGGAGAGGCTACAATGACATCGGTGCTACAAACTACTATTCTGTGGCTTTCAGTGATATACTGTGCTCTGCCGCATTCTGCTTTCCTGCGGGGATGCCAGGAGCAGCGTTCACGGATCGTCATGTTGGGTTGGTCTGCGTTCGGTTAGGTTAAATTATGTCAGGTTAGGATGGGGTATCTACGGCTTTTGTGCGTTTCACTGTAATGCGAGGTATTTCTGCGCTCTACTGTGCTCCAGTGTATACTGCTTCCCTCTGTCGGAACCAGCAATTGAGATCTCTTCCAGTTAGGTTGAGATAAGTTACGTTTGGACTTGTCACGTTTGGCTAGGTCAGGCTAGACAGTTAGGCCAGTTTGGCTACGTTGACATCTGTGCTTAACACTGCTGTTCGGTGGATTTCTCCGCTCAACATTGCTCTGCTATACTCTGCTCGACTCAGGGGAGGCGAGCAATGGTGATCGTGGCGCGCTACGTTGTGCTATGTTACGTTTGGTTAAGCTAGGTTAGGCAACGTTTGGTCAGGAAAGCTTTTTCTTTCGTGTCATGCCCTGTCATTCGGCCGATTTCTGTGATCTGCTGCGCTGTAGTACGTTCTGCTAGGCTATGGGGAGACCAGGAGCAGTGGCCTCTGCGTGATCTGTTGAGAGGTGCTACGTTTGGTTATGTTAGGTTAGGTTATGATACATTCTACTTTTGTGCTATTCACTGCACTGCGGTGTATTTCTGCTCACAACTGCTCCCTAGTACATTTGTCTTGCCTCCGTGCAGGCCAGCAGTTGTGGTCTTGTGCTGTTGGGTTGGGTTATGTTACGGTAGGTTTTGTTAAGATTTGATATGTTAGGACAGGATAGACTGGACTTTCGTCGAATACACTGCTGTTCGGTAGATTTCTACGCTCTACTCTGCTATAGCATGCTCTGATTGGCTCTGTGGAAGCCAGAAATAGAGTCATCGGCGCGTTATGTAGAAATAGGATACGTTTGGATAGGCTACGCTAGCTTTGGTTAGGTCTGGATTTATATGACTTTTGCTTTGTACACTGCGTTTCTATGGGCTTCTGCGCCCTAATGACGCGTATTTGATTCAGCTCGGCTCAGTGGAGGACTGCAATAGTGGTCGGGGTACGTCAGGTTGAGTTACGTTTCGTTTGGTTAGGTTTGGTTGTGTCAGGATCGTTCAGGTTATCTCCGACCTTCGAGCTATACACTGCTATTCGGAGGATTCCTGCCCTCGTCTGTGCTCTACTATTTTCTGCTTGTCTCAAGGGAGGCCAGCAGTAGGCGCGGCTCATTATGTTGAGTTGGGCTACGTATGATTATGTTGTGTCAGGTTATGTTTGGTTAGGGTGGCCACGACCTTACTGCTATACAATAATATCTGGCCGTTACGTGTGATCTATTGTTATCTATGGTGTTCTGCTTGTCTCAGCGGAGACAGGTAGCTTTGGTCGCGGCACGCTCTGTCGTGTTACGCTACGTTTGTTTGGGTTAGGTCATGTTAGGTTATGTTACGATATCTTCGATTTCCGTGCTATCCACTGCAGTGCGGAAGATTTCTGCGAACTACTGTGCTCTTGTACACTCCACTTGTCTCATTGGAGGTCAGCAATAGTTGTCTCCTCATGTTTGGTTGACTTAGGTTACGTTTGGTGTGTTTGTGCTTTTCGCTGCAATGCGCAGGATTTCTGCGCTATACTGTGTTCCAGTACATTCTGTTTGACTCTGTCGTGGCCAGCAATAGTGGTCTCGTAGTGTTAGGTTGGCTTAGATTTCGTTTGAATATGTTACGTTTGCTATGTTAGGACAGTCTACTTTGACTTTTATGCTTTACGCTGCTAATCCTTGAGTTTCTGTGATCTACTGCGCTCTACTGTAATCTGTTTGGCTCCGGGCATGCCAGAAGCAATGGTAGCGGCACGTCATATTGAGTTATGATACGTTCTGTTAGGTTAGATTAGGCCGGGTTGGGTTAGGACATTTACGGCATTTGTGTTGTCCTCTGCATTGCGGTGGATTTCTACGCCCTACTGCGCTACAATATGCTCTGCTTCGCTCTGGCGTGGCCAGTAGTAGTGGTATCGACCCGTAAGTTTGAGCTATGTTACGTTCCTTTAGGGTAGGTTAGGAAGGCATGGTTAGGATTTCATTGGCTTTTGAGCCATACTCTGCTATCGGTGTATTGTTGCACTATACGTTGCTACACAATACTCTGACAGACTCTGGCGAGGCGGGCAATATCGGTCGTGGTACGTTACTTTGAGTTATGTTATGTTTGGTTAGGTTTCCTCTGACTCTCGTGCTATAAACTGTTATTCGGTCGACTTCTGTGATCTACTGCGCTCCACTGCTCTCTGTTTGGCTCTGCGGATTCCAGCAGCAGTGGCCGCTGCACGCTATGTTCAGTTATGCTGCGTTCAGTTAGGTTAGGTTAGAACAGCATGGGCAAGGGCAACCTCGACTTTTGTAGAATGCATTGCTATTCGGTGGATTCCTGCGCTCTACATTGCACTACTACATTATGCTTGCCTCTCGGGAGGCCAGGAGCAGTTGCAGGGCAATAACGGTCGCAGCACGTTGCGTTGGCTATGCTACGCTTAGTTAGGTCCGGTTAGGCAATGTTAGATCAGGTTCCCTTAGACTTTTTTAACGTTCACTCCTATTCGGTGGATATCTACGCTCTACATTGCTGTAATGTTCGTGCAATCGACTCGTTGGGGGCGAGCAATGGCGGTCGCGGCACGTTAGGTTGAGATATGTTACGTTCGGTTAGGTTAGGTTGGGTTAGGTTTGGTTTGCATATCTTCGACTCTTGTGGTATTCACAGCAATGCGGTTGATCTCTGCGCACTAATGTGCTCTAGCACATTCTGCTTGTCTCTGCGGAGGCCAGCAGTAGTGGTCTCTACATGCTAGGTTGAGATAGTTTACGTTTGTGTATGTTATGTTTGGCAAGGTCAGGATAGGCTACTCTAACTTTTGTGGTATTCACTGATATTCGGAGAATTTCTGCACTCTACACTACTCTACTATACTCTGCTCGACTCTGTGGAGGCGAGCAATAGTGGTCGTGGCACGTCTGGTTTTACTATGTTACGCTATGTAGGGTAATGCTAGTTTAAGTTTGGCTAGGATAGCTATGACTTTCGTATTATAAACTGCCATTCGGTGGTTCTCTGTGATCTACTGTCCTCTGCTACATTCTGCGTGTATCATGGGAGGCCAGGAGCCGTGGTCACGGCACGTTATGATGAGCTATGCCACGTTCGGTTAGGTTAGGTTGGGTAATGTTAGGTTAGGTTGTGTTCAACTTTTGTGCTAAACACTGCATTTCGGTGGATTCCTGCGCACCACAGTGCGCTAGTACATTATGCGTGTCTTTATGGAGGCCAGCAATTGTGATCTCGTCATGTTAGGTTGAGATATACTACGTTTGGGCAGGTCACGTTTGGCAAAGTTAAGATAAGCTACTCTGACCTTTGTGCTATTCACTGCTATTCGGATTATTTCTGCGCCCTATAACGCTCTGCTTGGCTCTGGGATGGCAGCAATGCTGGTGTCGTTACGTTATTTGGAGTTACACTACGTCTGGGCATATTAGGTGAGGACAAGTTCTGTCACGATATATTTTACATTTGTGCTATACACTGCAATTCGGCGCATTTCTGCACTATGTTGTGCTCTAGTATTTTCTGTTTGGCTTTGTGTAGGCCAGCAGTAGTGGTCTTGGCACGTTAGGTTGAGCTACGCAGCGTCCGTATATGTTACGTTTGTTGAGGTTGGAATATTTTAGTTCTGACATTTGCGCTATATACTGCTATCCGCGGATTTAGGCTGTCTGCTGTGTTCCAATATTTTCCGCTTGGCTCTGGGGACTCCAACGTTCGTGACCACGCCACGTTAGCTTGAGTCATGTTATGTTCCGTTAGGTTAGGTTATGTCAAGCTCGGACAGGTTATCTTTGACTTTCGTGCTATACACTGCTTTTCGGAGGATTTCTGCACCCAACTGCCCTCTGATATATTCTGCTTGGCCCCGCGGTAGCCGGCAATAGTCGCGGCACATTATGTTGTGTTAGGCTACCTTTGATTATGCTATGCTACGTTATGTTTGGTTAGGATATCTTCGTCTTTTGTGCCATTCACTGCAGTGCGGAGTATCTCTGCGAAATAATCGGCTATAGTACACTCTACACGTCTCTGTGGAGGTCGGCAATATTTGCCTCGTAATGGTCGAGTTAGGTTGAGTTAGGTTACGTTTGGATATGTTACGTTTGGCTAGGTTAGGATAGGCTACTTTGACTACTGTGCCTTGCACTGCCATTCCGCGAGCTTCTATGATTTGCTGCGCTGCAATGCGTTCTGCTTGGCTCTCGGTAGGCCAGGAGCAGCTGTCGCGTCACGTCATGTTGAGCTACGCTACGTTCGGTTATGTGAGGCTTGGTCAGGTTAGGTTAGGATACCTTCGACTATTGTGCCATTCACTACAATGCGGTGTATCTCTGCGCACAACTGGTCCCTAGTCCTTTCGGCTTGTCTCTGTGGAGGCCAGCAATTTTGGTCTCGTACCGTCAGGTTGCGTTACTTTACGTATGGTTATGTTACTTTTCGCTACGATAGGAGAGGCTACCTTGAACTTTGTGCAGTACACTGCTGTTCGGCGGATTTCTGCGCTCTAATGTGCTATAACATGCTCTGCCTGGCTCTACGAATGCCACCAATAGCTGTCGCGGCACATTGTGTTGTGTTATGCTATGTTAGGTTAAGTTTGGTTTTGCCAGATCTGGTTAGGATGTCCACGACTTTTGTGCTATAGACAGCTATACGGTGGATATCTTCTCCCTACATTGCTCTACTATACTGTGCCCGTATCAGGGGAGGCGGGCAGTAGTGGTTGCGGCACGTCAGTATGAGTTATGTTATGATTGGTTCGGTTAGGTTAGGATACGTTTGGATAGTGTAGCTAATACTATCGTGCTGCACACTGTTTCTCGATGTATTTCAGTGTTCTACTGTGCTCTACTACATTCTGCTTGGCTCTGTGCAGGTCAGGAGAAGTGGCCGCGGCTCGCTGCGTTGAGATATGCTACGCTTTGTTAGATTAGGTTAGGTCAGTTTAGGTGAGGGTATCTTCGTCTTTTGTGCTATTCACAGCAGTGCGTTTGATTTCTGCACACTACTGTGCTCTTATACATTCTGCTTGTCCCCGTGGAGGCCAGCAATAGTGGTATCGTCATGTTAGATTCAGCTGGGCTACGTTATGTTACGACACGTTTGGCTAGGCTAGGATAGGCTACCTTGACCTTTGTGCTGTACACATCTTTCCATGGATTTCTGCGCTCTGATGTGATCTAATATGCTCTGCTTCGCTCTGGCGTTGCCAGGAACTGTGTTGTCGGCACTCTAGGATTAGTTAGGTTACGTTCCGTTAAGTTAGGTAAAGAAGGTTCGGTTAGGGTCTCTCTGTCTCTTTTGCTATGCACTGCTATTTGGTGGATTTCTGCGGACTGTTGTGCTCTAGTACATTCTGCTTGCATCTGTGGGGGCCACCAATAATGGTCTCGTCGTGTTAGATTGAGCTGTGCTAGGTTATGTTACGGTTGGATATGTTGGGCTTGTAGAGGTTGCGATGGGATAGTTTAGACTTTCGTGCTATACACAGCTATCCGCGGATAACTGCGCTCTACTGTGTTCCAACATTCCCTGCTTGGCTCTGGCGTGGCCAGCAATAGTGGTCTCGGCACGTTAGGTTGAGTTATGTTACGTTTGGTTAGGTAAGGCTATGTCAAGCTTAATCTGGTTACCTTTGACTTTCGTGCTGTACACTGCTATTCGGGGGATTCCTGCGCACGACTGTGATCTACTATACTCTGCTTGTGCCTGTGGAGGCCAGGAACAGTGGTCGGTGTACGTTATGATAATGTAGGCTACGTTTGATTAGGTTACGTTTGGTTAAGTTTGGATGGGATACTTTCGACTTTCGTGCTATACACTGTTGTCAGGTGGATTTCTGTGATCCACTCTGCCCTACAACATTATGCTTGGGCCTGTGAATGCTATGAGTAGTGGTCGCGGTACGTTATGTTCCGCTATGCCACGTTTTTTGGGTTAGGTTAGGTTATCTGCAGCTTTTATGCTATACAATCCTATTCGGTGGATTTCTGTGCTATACATTGCTCTATTACACTCTGCTCGACCCTGCGGAGGCGCGCAGTAGTTGTCGTTGCTCGTTAGGTTGAGTCATGTTACGATTGGTTAGGTTAGGTTAGGCTTGCTTGGTTAGATTGTCTTCGACTTTCGTGATGTAAACTGTTATTCGGTATATTTCTGTGATTTACTGTGATCTACCATATTCTACTTGGCTATGGGGAGGACAGGTGCAGTTGTCGCTGCTAGTTACTTTCAGATATGCTGCGTTAGATTAGGTTAGGTTGGGACAGGTTATGTTAGTGTATCTACGTCTTTTGTGCTATTCACTGCAATGCGGTGGATTTCTGCACTAGACTGATATCTTGTAAATTCTGGTTGTCCATGCGGACGCCAGAAGTAGCTGTCACGACGTGTTAGGTTGTATTAGGCTCAGTCTGCGTGTTTTAAGTTTGAAATGGTTAGGAAGTGCTACTTTGACTTTTGTGCTTTACACTGCTGCTCGGTATATTCCTGCGCTCTAAGTGCCCTACTGTGCTCTGCTTGGCTTTGGAGAGGCCAGGAGCAGTGGTCGCAGCACGCTATAATGAGCAATGCTACGTTTTGGTTGGTTTGGTTAGGTCAGGTTATGTTAGGATATCTACGGCTCATTTGCTGTTCACTGCACTGTGGTGGATTTCTGCGCACTACTGTGCTGTCCTATACTCCGCTGGAATCTGCGGTTGCGAGCAATAGTGGCCGTGGCAAGTTGGGTTGAGATATTTTACGTTCGGTTAGGTTAGGTTAGGTTAGGTTAGGTTAGGTAAGGTTGAGTTTGGTTAGGGCTAGTGCTGCATGTATTTTCGTGCTATACACAAGTAGTCAGTGGATTTCTATAATCGACTGCGCTCTACAACATTCTGCTTGGCTCTGGAGATGCCAGGTGTTGTGGTCGCGGCACGTTGCTTTCAGATACGGTACGCTAGGTTGTGTCCTGTTACGTCAGGTTAGGTTAGGATATATTCTGCTTTTGTGCTACTCACTGCAATGCCGTGTGTTTCTACGCTTTACTGTGCTCCAGTACATTCTGCTTGTCCTTGTGGAGGCCAGCAACAGATGTCTCGATATGTTTGGTGTAGTTAGGTAGCGTTTTGTTATGCTACGTTTGGCTGGCTTAGGTGGGGGTACAATGTGTTTTGTGCTATACACCGCTATACTGTGGGTTTCAGCTCCCTTGTGTGCTCTAGCATTATCTGCTTGTCTTTGTGGTGGCTAGTAATAGTTGTCCCGACACGATAGGTCGTGTTAGGCTGCGTTTGGTTAGGCAATATTTGTTTGGGTTGGGTTCGGATTTCTTTGACTGCCGTGGTATAAACTGTTGCCTGGTGGACTTCTGCGCTCTAGTGTGCTATGGTGTGTTCTGCTTTACACTGGGAAGGCCAGCAATATTGATATCGGCAGATTAGTTTGGGTTACGTTACGCTTCGCTTGGCTAGGGTAGGATAGAGTTAGTTTTGGATATCTTTGACGCTTGCGATGTACATTGCAATGCGGTGGATTACTGCCCTCTACTGTGCTCTAGTATATTCGGCTTGGCTCTGGGGAGGCTAGCAATGGTTCTACCGCACGTTAGGTTACGTGAAGCTACGTTCGGTTTAGTTACGTATGGCAATGTTAGAGTCTTCTACGGACTTCTGCCCACTACCCTCCTCTAATTTGTTCTACTTGGCTCTGAGGAGGCAGCAAAAGTGGTCTCGGCATATCTGGATGGGTTACATTACGCTTGGATACGTTACGTTTGCTCAGGTTAGGGCAGGTTAGCTCTGACTTTTGCGCTATACGCTGCTATAAGTTCGACTTCCGCGCTCTGCTGTGATCCAATATGATTTGCTTCGCTCTGGGAGGCCTGCGATAGTGATCGCGTCTCGTTCGGTAGGGTTACGCTACGTTTGGTTTGGATAGGGTATGTTAAGTTTGGCAAGGATGGCACTGACGCTTATGCCATACAATGCTATCTGGAGGATTCCTACGCTCTACAGTGCCCTTGTACGTCCTGCTCCGCTTTAGGGGGGGGGGGGGCAGCAGTAGTACTATCGGCGTGATAGGCTGAGTGACTTTGCGTTTGGATTTGTTACGTTTGGTTAGGTTAGGAGGGGATTGCTTAGACTTTTGTGCTATACGCCGCTGCTTGGTGGATTTCTGCGCTCATCTGTGCCCCATAGTGCTCTGCTTGGCTATGATTATCACGGCAATGGTGGTCTCGGCACGATAGGTTGAATCGGCTACGTCTGGTTACGTTACGTTTGTCCGGGTTAGGTGTGGATAGCTATGTCTTTCGTGTTATAAGCTATTATTTGGTGGAATTCGGTGCTCTAATGTGCTCTACTATACTCTGCTCCAATCTGGGGTGGCCAGCAATAGTGGTCGCGGCACGTTATTTTGAGTTATGTTGCGGTTTGTTATGTTAGGAATGGATGGCTTTAGCTTTTGCGCCATACACTGCTATTCGGTGGATTTCAGTGCACTGCAGTGCTCTGGTGTGTTCAGCCTGGCACTGGGAAGGCCAGGAATTGTGGCCTTGGCACGATATGGTGAGCTATGTTGCGTTCGGTTAGATTTGGATGGGCTAAGTTTGGTTATGGTTGCTTTTACTTTTGCGCTATGCATTGGATTTCGTTGGATTTGTGGGATCTACTGTCCTCTAGTATGTTCTGCCCGCCTCTGTGGAGGGCAGCAGTAGTGGTCTTGGCACGTTGGGTTGAGATAGATTACGTTAGATTATGTTACGTTTGGTTAGGTTAGGATACGAAAGCTTTGACCTTTATGCTATACACTGCTTTCCGGTGGATTTTAGAGCTCTACATTCCTGTAATATGTTCTGCTTCGTTCTGAGGAGGCCAGCAACAGTATTCTCGGCACGTTACGTTTAGTTATGCTGCGTTCGGTTGGATTAGGTTAGGACAGGTTATGTTAGGTTATCTTAGACTTTTGTGCTATACACTGCGATGAGGTGGATTACTGCAGTCTTCTGTGCTCTCGTATATTCTGCTTGACTCTGTGAAGGTTAGCAATAGTGGTCTCGGCACGTTAGTTGCAGTTAGTTTGCGCTTGGTTAGGTATGGTTTGCTTAGGTTAGGATGGGATAGCTTTGATTTTTGTGCTCTTGAACACTATTGGGTGGATTCCTGTGCTCCACTCTTCCCTAATATTTTCGTTTTGCTTCTAGGGACGGAAGAAATGGCCATCTCGGCACGTTTGGTTGAGTTATATTAGGCGTGGCTATACCCGGTTTTGTTTAGTTTGGGGAGAATAGCTTTGACTTTCGTGGTATACACTTTTATTCGGATTATTCCTGCGCTCCGCTATGCTCTACTATATTCTGCTTTGCGCTGTCGATGCCAGCAATAGTGGTCTGGACACGTTAGATTGAATTTCGTTAGGTTTGGTTAACTTACGCCTAGTAAGGTTAGGGGGTCGTAGCTCTGACTTATGTGCTATACACAGCTATCCTGTGGCTTTCTGTGCTCAGCATTGTCCTAGTACGCTCTGCTTGACTCTGGGGAGGTCAGCAATATCCGTAGCGGCACGTTTGTTTTTATCAGGTATCGTTTCGTTAGGTTAGGTTTGGTTAATTTTGATTAGGATAGATTTAACTTTCGTGCTATACACTGTTTTTCGGTGTATTTCTGTGATGTTCTGTGCTCTACCACATTCTGCTTGTCTTTGTGGAGGCCAAGAGCAGTGGTCGCTGCACCATAT
>NW_016915379.1:0-652 GCF_001483705.2 Eufriesea mexicana | reverse complement strand
GCCTAACGCATTCAATACAATGGCAAGTAGAGCCATCTGCATGCCAGAGAATAGGCCTATTCATAATCTATAACCTGTTGTAACATTGTTATAGATCGCCTAACGCCTTCAATCCAATGGCAAGTACAGCCATCTACTTGCCAGAAAATTGGTCCATTCATAATCTATAACCTGTTGTAGCTTGGTGAATAGATCGCCTAACGCCATCAATCGAATGGCACGAACAGACATCTACTTGCCTTGCCAGAGAAAAGGTCTATTCAAAATCTATTATCTGTTGTAGCTTGGTTAATAGGTCGCCAGACGTCTGCACCCAATGGCAAGTACAGCCATCTACTTGCCAGAGAATAGGTCTATTCAAAATCTATATCCCGTTATAGCTTGATGAATAGATCGCCTAACGCCTTCAATCCAACGGCAGGCACAGCCACATGCTTGCCAGAGAATAGGCCTATTCAAAATTTATAGTCTGTTATAGCTTGGTGAATGGATCGCCTAACGCCTTCAAACAAGGGCAAGTACCGCCATCTACTTGCCAGCAAATAGGTCTCTTCGAAATCTATAACCTGTTATAGCTTGGTGAAAAGTGCGCCTAACGCATTCAATCCTATGGCAAGTACAGCCATCTGCATGCCAGAAAATAGTCCTATTC
>NW_016915378.1:0-1601 GCF_001483705.2 Eufriesea mexicana | reverse complement strand
CGCCACCCAGGCCCAACCGATACAAACAGGACATAACCAAACATAGCCTTTCTATACCTGACGTGCCGAGACCGCTGTTGCTGCCCTCCCCAGAGCCAAGCAGGAAATATTCGATCACAGTAGAGCGCTAAAATCCACCGAATAGCATTGTACAGCACAAAAGGCAAAGCTATCCTGCCCACACTTAGCTTAGCCCAACCAAACGGAACGTAACATATCTCAACATAAAGAGCCGAGGACTGTAACGCTCGCATTCCCAGAGCCAAGCTGAAGGCATTAGAGCACTGTAGGGCGCAGGAATCCGCCTAATAGGGAGATACAGCACTAAAGTTAATGCCATCCCCTCCTTACCTAACCAATCGGAGCTTAGCCAAGGGTAACATATATCAACCAAACGTGCCGCGACCACTATTTTCGGCATCCCCAGAGCCAAGCAGAACACGTTAGTGGAGTGTGGAACTCAGAAATCCACAGAATCGCGTTGCACAGCAGAAAAGTCAAAGCTAGCCAAACCTAACCCAAACAAACAGATCACAGCCAAACATAGAATAGCTCAAACTAATGTGCCGAGGCCACTACTGCTGCCCTCTCCAGAGCCAAGCAGGACATACTGGAGCACAGTAGCGAGCAGAAATCCACCGAAAAGCTGTGTACAGCGCAAACGTTAAAGCTACCCTAACCAAACTTAGCCTAACCCAAAATAGCCGAACGTAACGTGACTTAACGTATCGTGAAGAGACCACTATGGCTGTCCTTCCCAGAGCCAAGCTGAAAGTATTAGAGCTCTGTAGGCCGCAGGAATCCATCTAATAGCAGAATATGGCGCTAAAGTCGTAGTTGCCATATCATAACCTAACCAATCGTAACATATACGAACGTAACCTAACGTTCCGCGACATCTATTGCTGGCCTCCAAAGAGCCAGGCGGGGCACAGTATTGGAGAGTAGAATGCAGGAATCCGCAAAGTCGCTATGTATGTGTCAAAGCCACCCAGATACAGCCCAAACCAACAGAACATAAACAAACATAGCATATGTCAACCTATCGTGCCGAGCTATGCTATTGCTGCCCTGCCAGGGGCAAAGCATGACATACTGGAACACAGTAGATCACAGAAATCCACCGAATAACAGTGCACAGCGCAAAAGCTAAAGCTTCCCATGTCAAAATTAGCATAACCCTACAAACCGGACGTAACCTGAACAAACATAACTCGCCGTGGCCGCTATTGCTGTCCTTCCCACAGACAAGCTGCAAATATTACAGCACAGTATGGCGCAGAAGTCCGCCTAATAGCGGACTACAGAACTAACCTTGAATCTATCCCCTCCTAACCTAACCAATTTTAACACAACCAAACGTAAGATAACTCAACCAAACGTGACCCGACCGGTATTGCTGGCATCCCCTTGGCCATGCAGAACATACTACAGGATAGTAGTGCGCAGATGTTCCACGTAGAGCAGTGTATAGCAGAAAAGTCAAAGCTATCCCATCCTAACCTGTCCAAACGTAACGCAACCTTACGTAGCCTAACTATTCCTAACGTACGGGTACCTCTATTGCTGCCCTCCTCAGAGCCAAGCAGAACATGCCAGAG
>NW_016915377.1:0-795 GCF_001483705.2 Eufriesea mexicana | reverse complement strand
GGAAGATTTCTGCGCTCTACTGTGCTCCGATGTTCTCTTCTTGGCCCTGGGGAGGCCAGGAATGGTGGTCTCGGCACGACAGTTTGAGCTCAATTACGTTTGGTTAGTATAGGGTACGCTAAGTTCGGCTAAGATTGCGTGGACTTTTGTGTTATACAACGTCATTCGGTGGACCTCTGCGCTCTACTGTGCTCTACTTCGTTCTCCTTGGCCCTGGGGATGCCAGCAATAGTGGTAGCGACACGTTTTGTTGAGTTATGCTACGTTTGGTTATGTTATGTTCGCATGGGTTAGGCACGGATATCTTTCACTTTTCTGCAGCACACTGTTATTCTATGGATTTCAGCGCCCTGCTCTCCTCTTATATGATCTGCTCTGCTCCGGGGTAGTGATCGCCGTTTGTTAGGTTCAGTTGATTTAGGTTTGGTTGTGTCAAGATTTGTTATGAAAGGATAAGGTAACTTCGACCTTTGCGCTGTGCTCTGCGTTTCTATGGATTTCTGTGCTCTACTCTCCGATAATATTTTCTGCTTGGATCTTCGGAGGCAAGGATTTGTTGTCGCGGTACGATAGGCTTTGTTAGACTACGTTTGGTCTTGCTGCGGTTTGTTATGTCAGGAGAGGAGCTTTGACTATTCTGCTACACACTGCTGTTCGGTGCATTTCTGCTATCTGCCGTGCTCTTGTATGGTCTACTTGGCCCTGGGGAGACCATCAATGGCGGTCTCGGACCGTTATGTTGAATTAGGCTGCGTTTGGCTATGTTAGCTTAGCTCAGGTATGGATTGAATATCT
>NW_016915376.1:0-234 GCF_001483705.2 Eufriesea mexicana | reverse complement strand
GATTGAAGGCGTTAGGAGATCTATACACCAAGCTATAACAGGTTATAGATTTCGAATAGACCTCTTCTCTGGCAAGTAGATTGCTGTTCTTGCCATTAGATTGAAGGCGTTAAGCGATCTAATCACTAAGCTATGGCAGCTTTTAGATTCTGATTAGACTCGTTTTCAGGTAAGTAGATGGCTGTACTTGCCATTGGATTGTAGGAGTTAGGCGATCTTTTCGCCATGCTATAT
>NW_016915375.1:0-206 GCF_001483705.2 Eufriesea mexicana | reverse complement strand
TATAATATTTATAAAAGGAAAAGGATTACAGTTTACTTCCACAACAGTAGTACCGCGTAGAACAGACTGTATCACGAGTATTGCGACTGTTTTCGAGCATCAGTCTGGTCCGTTTACCGCGCGTTGACGCCTATCGTTTGGGCCCTGATTTCGTCGAGCTAAATGGCCCGGGAAAGGGTCAATTACAGATGTATTTCGAATATTTA
>NW_016915374.1:0-3576 GCF_001483705.2 Eufriesea mexicana | reverse complement strand
AGGAGAGGGTAGCTTTGACTTTAGTGACATAGTCTGCTATTAGGTGGATTCCAGCGCCCTGCATGATGATGATATCATGATGATGATAACCCCAAATGATGATATATCATTTTCAGCTTGGCTCTGGGAAGCACATCATCAGATGTCTCAGCACGTTATTTAGAGTCAGGTTACGTGGTATTACGTTGAGTTAGGATACGTTTTGCTAGGATAGCTTTAAATTTTATTCTGTGCACTGCTCTTCGCTGGACATTTGACATCTGCGCTCTGCTGTGCCCTAGTATGCTCTGCTTGGCCCTGAGGGTGAGGGAGCAATAGCGTTTTCGTCACTTTAGTTTGAGTTTGGCTATGTTTGGCTATGTTCTGCTGGTTTTGGTGAGGCATACGTAGCTATGACTTTTCTGATATACACCGCGATTATATGGATTTCTGAGCTCTACCTTCCACTAACGTGTTCCGCTTTACTACAGGGAGGCCAGCAATAATTGTCGCGGCACGTAGGTTGAGTTACGCCACGTTTGGTTATGTTATGGTTGGCTAGGTTAGGAGAGGATATCCATGATTTTAGCGCTATTGTTTGCTATTAGGTGGATTTCTGCGCCCTATTGCGCTCTAGTAAATGCTGCTTGTCACTGGGAAGGGCAACAGCTGCGGTCTCGGCACGTTAGGTTATGCCAGGCTATATTTGGCTTTTTGCTGTTGGTTTGGGTTAGGCATGGGCTGCTTTGACTTTTCTGATGTACACTGCGATTATATGGAGTTCTACGTTTTACCCTCCACTAGTGTGTTCCTCTTGACCCTGCGGGGGCCAAAAATAGTGCTTGCGGCACTTTAGGTTAAGTTAGGGTATGTTTGTTTATATTTCGGTTGGTTATGTTAGGAGAGGAGAGCTCTGACTTTAGTGCCATAGTCTGCTATTAGGTGGATTCCTGCTACCTACAGTGCTTTAATATTTTCAGCTTTGCTGTGGGACGGCCAGCAATAGTGGCCTCGGCACGTTATGCTGTGTCAGGTTACGGTCGGCTAGGTTGGGTTAGGCTATGCTTGGTCAAGATAGCTTTCACTTTTGTGATGTATATAGCTATTGCGTGGATTTCTGCGCTGTGCTCTCCAGTAATGTGTTCTGCTTGGGTCCGGGGTTGCCAGCAGTTGTGGTCGCGGCACGTTAGGCTGAGTTAGGCGATGTTTGGTTATGTTACGATTGGTTAGGTTAGGAGAGGAGAGTTTTGGCTTTAGTGCTATGGCCTCCTATTAGGTGAATTTCTGCGCCACAGGATGCTCCAATGCTTACAGCTCTGCTCTGGGAAGGCCAGCAGTAGGTGCCTCGGTACGTTATGCTGAGTCAATGTTTGGTCAGGATAGCTTTAACTTTTCTACTGTACACTGCTCTTCGGTGGATTTCTATGCTCCACTGTGTACTGGTATATCCTGCTTGGGGGTGGGGGTTGGGGGGGGGATGCAGCTGCTTCTCTCGGTACGTCTGGTTTAGTTAGTCTACGTTTGGCTATGTTCTGTTGGTTTGTTTAGGTATGGGTAGCTCATACCTTTCTGTTGTTCACTACGATTCCATGGATTTCTGCGTTCCACTCTCTACTAATGGTCCATCTTGGCTCTGGGAAAGGCATCAACAGCAGTCTCGGCACGTTAGCTTGAGATAGGTTACGCTTTGCTATGTTACGATTGGCTATGTTAGGAAAGGATATCTCTTACCTTAGTGCTATAGTCTGCTACTAGATGATTTCTGCTACCTGCTGTGCTCTAATGATTTCAGGTTGGCTATGGGAAGGCCAGCAACAGTGGCCTCGGCACAGTACGTTGAGTCATGCTACGTTCGGTTAGGTTAGGTAGGGCAATGCAATCCCAGGGTAGCTGTATCTTTGTTTCTGTACACTGCTATTCGCTGGATATCTGCGATCCGCTGTGCTCTAGTACATCCTGCTTGGCTCTGGGGAGGGCAGTAACACCGGTCTTGGAACTTCTGGTTTAGTTAAGCTATGTTTGGCTATGTCCTGTTGGTTTGTGTTAGGTTTGGGTAGCTCATACTTTTCTGTTGTTCACTGCGATTCTATGGATTTCTGCGTTCTGAGCTCTTCCAATGTGTTCTGTTTAGCCCAGTGGAAGCCAACAATTGTTGTCCCTGCACGTTAGGTCGAGTTTGGTTAAGTTCGGTCGTGTTACGATTGGTTAGGTTAGGAGAGGTGTCTTTGACCTTATTGCTATTGTCTGCTATTAGGCAGATTACTGTGCCCTGCATTGCTCTAATATTTTCAGCTTTGTTCTGGAAAGGCCAGCAATTGTGTTCTCGGCACGTCATGTTGAGTTAGGTTACGTTCGGTTATGTTACCATTGGTTAAATAAGGAGAGGATTGCTTTGACTTGAATGCAATAGTCTGGTGCTAGGTGAATTTGTGCGCCCTTCAGTGCTGTAATGTTTTCAGCTTGGCACCGGGAATGACAGCAATAGTGGTTCCGGCAGGTTAGGCTGTGATAGGGTATGTTTGGAATTTTTCTGTTGTTCTGGGTTACGTTCGTGTGGCTTCGACTTTTCCAATATACACTGAGATTCTATGGATTTCTGTATTCTACTCTCCACTAATGCGATATGCTTCACTAGGTGGAGGCATGCAATAGTGCCCGCGGCACATTGGGATGAGTTATGTTACGTTTGGCCTTGTTACGATTGGTTAGGTCAGGAGATGATGTCTTTGACTATAGTGCTGTATTCTGCTATTAGGTAGATTACTGCGTCCTACAGAGCTCTAATATTTTCAGCTTGGCTCTGAGAATGCCAGAAATAGAGGTATCGACACGTTATGTAGTGTCAGGTTACGTTCGGTCATTTTCCGTTGGCTTGGTTTATGCTTGGCTTGGCAATGGGGAGGCAACCAATGGCTGTCTCGTCTCGTTAGGTTGAGTTATGCTACGTTTGGTTATGTTGGGATAGGATAGCATTGGCTTTTGTGCTATACACTCTTTTTCTGTGGATCCCTCTGCTCTACTCTAATCTAACGTGCTCTGCTTGGCGATGCGCAGCCAGCAATAGTGGTGGCGGCACGTTTGGCTGAGTTACTTTACCCTTTGTTCGATTAAGGCAGGCTAAGTTTGGTTAGGATGGCTTTGACGCTTGTATTATACTTACATTGCTATTCGGTGGATTTCAGCGTTCTGCTGCGCTCTGATATGTAGTGCTTGGCTCTGTGGAGTCCAGCAATGGAAGTCTCGGCACGACAGGTTTAGTTACCCTTCGTTTGGTTAGGTTAGGTTTGATCAGGTCAGGTTTGGATAACGTTGCCCTTTGTGCTGTGCACTGCTATTTGGAGGCCTTCTGCGCTCTTCTGTGCTCTAGTATATGCTGCTTTGCTCTGGGGTGGCCAGCAGTAGTGGTCTAAGCGCGTTAGGTTGAGTTAGGCTACGTTCGGTTGGGATATGTTTGTCTGGGTTGAGTTTGGATAGCTTTGACTTATGTGATTTTCACAGTTGTCCCGCGGGTCTACGTGCCCTACTGTGTTCTTATATCATCTGCTTGGCTCTGGGGATGTCAGCAATAGTGATCTCGGCAAGTTAGGTTGAGATACA
>NW_016915373.1:677769-679090 GCF_001483705.2 Eufriesea mexicana | reverse complement strand
AGATGGAAAAGCAATGCTTTATATCTTACACCATGTGTTTACAACTGAGTTATGTTATGTTATAAGGTTATGTTAATACAAATACCTTCTTTTTGTGATGCAGGCACACCTGCATGGACACAACAATGCTTCCGACGTTTGTTTGCAATATTTTCTCATTTTCCATGCACTCTCCTGTTCATTTGGAGAAAAATTAATAATTCGCTCAATTTCTGTGGTTAATTTATGAAACTTTATTATTGCGTTGTAAAGGCGTACGTTTGCATATTTGTCGTCTGCCAGGTAAAGAAATGAATGCTGTTTGTCTAATTAAAACTGCTGTTTCGGCTGAATTTATTAAAGAATGTAGAAAACTTTATGATTTTATTTATTAAAATAAATTAAAATATATTAAGTGTACGTAACCAGAGTTAGTAAACTATTTGCGAAACTATTCCAAAGTCATAGGTGGCGCTGATCCCAGGCGGTAAAATTTGTATTCGAACTGGATACTAGAAATCAATTCGACAGTAAAAAATTAATAAATTGCCAAGTTTTTGTAATTAATTCATGAAAATTTATAACTGCACAGTAAAGTTGGAATTATTCTTATAGGCAACATTCTTATAGGATGTTTAATTTAATAATTAATACTTACATGAGCGATAGGTTTTGTATTTCCTGTAGTAAACAAGATTGCTACAGAAAAGTATTTTTCTTACATAATATTATTATTTTGTAACAAATATAAACTAGCATAAGGAAGCGTAAAGAATACATTTTTTTATTAAGAAACTTTATTTATAATTGTTTATTTACAATGTTTTCATAAGCGAAAAATAAAAACAAAACAAAAAATATATTTAAAAGAATTATCAAAACTATGGACGGGAATCGAACCCCGGTCCTCCAGTATATCAATTCTCGATCGTCCATGATTTTACATCATCTCCAACAATTCTCTAGACAATACTTTTTCTACTTTGCAGTAAATTTTAATAATTTTACTTACCTCATACTTACCTTGTACTTACCCCCCCTTACTTGCAAATCCTCCCCTTACTTACCTTAATCCCTCTTCATTTAAATATCATTTAAACAGATATTGCCCACTCTCTATTTTCAAATTTCAAAGGGAACATTGAAAATTTACAAGAGGTAGAAAATATCCTAAACTTTGTGCGCAGCTCTTAGCTTGGTATCGATTCCCAAAAACTATTCTTTGGAAAACGATACCAATTACCAGGTCTCACCACGTGGAGGTGGCTACGCATCGAGACCCGACATGCGCCCTAGTGGCGCAGCCTGCTGGTGCTACCTGTATCAAAGGTACCCTAATCTA
>NW_016915373.1:661425-675320 GCF_001483705.2 Eufriesea mexicana | reverse complement strand
TAGTCTATCATGTTACAAAACAGTGGAAATATGATATTTATATCATTTCTTGACATATTTTCTTGTAAACATTAAATTTACCTCATCTACAAGTGCTTCTTCAAGTTTAAGCATGTTATATATAGTTTCTCCAGTAAATTTACCAATGATTGTATGTTTATTCTGCACATCTGGTGTAGACCTAAGAGTAAAGAAGAATTGGGGACCATTGTCATCCTTTCCAGCATTAGGCATAGCAATTAAATCTCGTCGACAAAAACGTAATCTCGTATGAAATTCCTCCTAAAACATATATATCCAATAATTATTTTTTAATAAAAAAAGAATTCATTTCGTTTTTAAATATAGTCTCACTTTAAATGGTTCTCCATATATGCTTTTACCACCTTCCCCTGTACCTGTGAGATCATTTCCTCTTCTCACTGCTTTCATTCGAACCTCTCTCTTTTCTTTATATACCTCAGCTCCATCATTCTGAAATATAACATATTACTCTGGTCAACAACATTTCTCTATGTAAGAGCTTACATCTAATTTTCTACATTTATCATTTACCAACATTCAGACTCTATATTCAATTTATCTTTACCTTTTCTAACTATTACCAAGTGTTCATTCTCTTCAATGATCCTCATATTTCCATGTTGATGCTACACATTTTTCTTTGTTGATACATATGCTGCCTCTTTTCTGTTTCTTGATTTGACATAATAGACATTTCTTCTTCTCACTGCTTTCATTCAAGCCTCTCTCCTTTCTTTCTATACCTCGGCTCCATCATTCTAAAATTTAAAACATTGGCAATGATCATTCACTTTGATCACTAATATTAATATCTATTTAGATCAGGAATACAACATACCTTTCAGTCTCACTGTATCCTCTATATCTTGTTGTTATAAGAGGCCATGACCTAAATTAATTTTATTTCTTTTGGTCTGCCTAAACCATTTCCATTTTGAGTAAATAAATCTTAAATAAATAAATCAATTTTAAATCTTTATTTAACCATCAAAGATTTCTATGTTGTATGTCATATGGTTAACTGGCCTAGAATCGAATAGACATATCATACCTTACATATTTGTATTACTGCTTCAATTTTTTCTCGCTATAAATTATAATTCTTGGCATCTAATGGCTCTATGGTGGTGATATTCCATGAGTCCAATATTTTTTAATTATTGCATGTGCCTGTTTATTTCAATGGAATATTGTCTTTTCACAACCAAGTTCTGCTATCACTAATAAAAGGTGGAAAAACAATGGCTCGTAACTTACGCTATTTAATTATAACTGAAGCTTATATTAAGACAAATACTTACATTCTTTTCGTGATGCAGACACACCTGCATGGGCACAACAATGCTTCTAATGTTTGTTTGCAATTTTTTCTCATTTTCCATGCACTCTTCTGTTCACTTGGAGAAAAATTAACAAATCACTTAATTTCTGTGATTATTTATAACCTTTTATAATTGCACTGTAAAGGCGTACGTTTGCATATTTGTCGTCTGCCAGGTAAAGAAATGAATGCTGAGTGTCTAATTGAAACCACTGTTTGTCCTGAATTTATTAAAGAATGTTGAAAACTTTATGGGATCCTTAAATGAATAAAAAGAAGGGAAAGGAATTTGTGTTAGTTATTTGTGTTGTTTTATTGTTATATTTATTTCGTCCATGCGTCACGTGTATTTAGGTGACCTCCAGGCGCAATCTATGTTCTTTCTACCTAATCCGAGCTTCGAGTTCAAAATCATAGATGACACTGATTTTCTTTGAATAGGTTACTAACTCTGGTTTGTGCTCCTGATACTTTCTGATAAACCAATTCGGCAATAGAAAATTAACAAATTACTCAATATCTGTGATTAATTTATGAACTTTTATAATTGCATCGGAAAGGCACATCTTTGGCGAACTTTCTAATATAATTTTGGAAATTAATTTCTGCGTAATTAATTTATTATTAATAATTATTTCCCACAGTTTTTGAATTCTTGCCGTGAATACTAATTGTTTTTCATTAACTACTATCTTCTGTGCAATCAATTTCTGAACTTCGTGCACTCATTATAAAAACAGTGTTCTTGCGCATTTTCTCATATTATATTTAGTCTCATTTTATATCTAGTTTAGATCATAATTAAATATTTTAACGAACAAACATGCCGGTCGTTGCTATAAAATCACGCACGCCATCAAATAATGATTAATAGCAAACTAATTAGCAACAAATTATGTACGAAGATTATATAAGAATGTAGCTTAAAGCTCTAGCCTTGCGATGCATTTATAAAAGTACATAAATTAATCACAGAAATTAAGTACTTTGTTAATTTTCCACTGCTGAATTGATTTATTAAAATATATCAGGAGAACATAAGCAGAGTTAGTAATCTGTTTGTGTTATATTAGTGCCATCTATGATTTTAGACCTGAAGCTCGAATTCAGTAACTTGAGCACAGATGGCGCAAGAAGGTAGTCGATAACCTTTGCATATTCTGTATTCGAGTTCTGAGTACGAAATTATAAACGGTGCTAATCGAATGTGGCTTGATCTTGTCCATCACATTGAAGGTATTAACGGGTTGTATTATGGGCATATTAAGTTTATATTTTAAACAAAATATAGATTTTTTGTTAATTATAATTGCATTCGCAAGTTTTTCACTCTTTTTATTATAAATAAACTTTTAAGCTATATTAAAAATAAAATAAAAAATTTTCAATACAAAATTTAATAAATATATTTAAGAGAAATGTACACGGAAGAATTAAAAAATACTAATTACAAACATGTAGTATAATTACCTTATAAATACTGAAAGGTGCTACATGTATATAGTTGCATGGCATTAATAATGACAGATATATCGTCAACACGAAGGATGTGATTATAGGCGGATATAGTAAATGGATCTTGACTGCAAGAGTTAATTAAATGCATGGAGTTTTTACAGAGCATTTTATTCACTGACCATTGCAATTATACTTTTTGAAGGTTTCAATGTTTTCATTATTGTATAAATCGATTCTTTATTTTAATTGCAACTTTGACATATCATAAACATATAAATTTATGGTTACATATTTTTCTGAATTCATTATACAGACTTGTCTTTTCTTTTACGTTCATTAAATTTTTCGCTTAAATTCATAGGTACAATATTGAAATTACATATGATATAAAAAAAATTTTTGTTTGCAAAGATTCTCTTTCCAAAGATTTTCCAAAGCTGAATAAAATTCTCAAAAGTTAAAACCCCTAAATTAATCTTTTTATTTTATAACACAGCGTTCATTATGTAAATCGAGCGAAGTTTAATAAGTATGTACAAGAATGACATTTTATGTACACCCATTTGTCACATATTAATCACAAATGTATTTGCTCACTTATTTAAAATAATCTCTTTTAGAAGTTCTACTGGTTAAAAAAGATAAATTAAATTTATATTTTTTACTACCAATTTTCCACTTGATTTAGTATTCATTCTTTTAATATACTTTCCTTATCGATTCAAGGGAAAATTGCAAACGACCATTTGGAATCACCACGTCTTAGTGCAACGAAAATTTGTTTCCATCTTCTACCAACATCTTACTGTGTTTGTAAGAAGAAAAATTTACACGCATCACTCAGTCCTTATTTTTAATAGTAAATTTACTTAGGTAGAATCTTTGTGCGTGAACATCGATTTCGTTATACTTAAAGCCAGTCTATATTATAATAACAGTTCATTGATTTTGACAGTGCCCTAATATAAACTATACAAAGTATGAACAATTCACACAACTTTCTGTCAATCAATTTTGGAGGTAAACTTATTCAAATCAACTTGAGTTCCAAATTGTATTGCAAAATAAAAAATTACTTTTCATTAAAAGTTGTTCTACCTAAGAGATGATATGTTTAGTCAATAGTAAATTCTTCAGAAACTACTTTGGAGAAAATCTTCCATCACTTGGTCGTGTGTCTCGCCCATGTAGTCCTTTGTACTTCGGACATCAAATCATTTCTTGGAGGCAAACGAGCGCTAGTTGTGCGAGACGGCGGTGGACCAGGAGTTCTGAGGATGGTTGTTAAGTTTTTCTGATACTGCGAATTTTTCTTATTCGAACCTTGACCATTCAAGTTTTGTTTGGCAGCTACCTGTTTAGACGTTTCCTCTGATCGTTTACCCTGAGGCGGGGGATCCAACACGATTGGTGGTATTTCATCATGTACATTCATTCGATCCTGCTTACCCTTTGTTTCCTGGTCCATATGGCTAGCATTCCTTTCGCCTGTACAAGGCAAAGGTTTTATGAATGTCGTCTTCAACTCTATACTGTCTGAGTTTCCTATATAATTATCTAGCTTGTGCGTCAGTATGGGTGATGATGAAAAACTGTTTGGCTGGGAGACCCTTAGTGACATGGAACTTGGAGACAGTTGGGCTGAACTCTGTAAATTTAAAATATTGTAAAACTTTTGATAGATTTTGCTAATACATATATAGTAATCTACTTACAGGTGATCTATTGTTAGGAGGTACAAGAAGATTAGGACCGATTGTATAAGGAGTAGGTGTATTATAAGGTGATCTTTGAGATTGATATGGACTTATGTTGTGTAGCCTTTCTAAGAGTTGCGTTTGAAACTGCAACTGATCTGCTGCACTGCTGTTCCCTTGGATGCCTATTGTATTCAAGTTCCCAGGGAACCAAGAGTCTGGTGGATAAGAGCAATACGGAGATGGTGGATCCAATTCCCATGGTGAACTTTGTCCTCCTGTTCGTTGGTACTGTTTGTGAAATAATATTAAAAGATTATTATAGAAAATGTACAAAAGTGCAAGTCATTATGTTAAAATTATTTATTCTATTTAAGCACCAGAATTTGCATTCAGTTCTTAAGCATTTTATTTTTACTTAAATTTGACAAAGCAAAAAATATTTAATTTTAAATGTTAAGAAAAAATAATATTTTATTACCTGAAGTTTAAAATTTTTTAAAATTTTGATACATGCTTCATAAAATTTTAAAAATTGGCAACTTTACCTAGCATTTGTTGGTAGCACAAAGTCCAAAATCCCGTGCGAAGACCTGTTACATAACATCGTCACACCGGCGCTTAGCACGATTATTGGATTAGCGATTTAGCTTTAACGTCAGCATTAAATTGTTATCTTCCGGGCGAGCAATTTAGGACGAAACGTGTCGTTCATAAGCAATACTATATTCACGCATTTCAAAGTCTAACCGCTCATACAGTTTCCTTAAAAGGATTAAAAAGATCGTTTGTGAAATCTGGTTTAAATCCATCACACATATCTTAACAGATTTTTTCCACAAAGCATAAATGATAGGATTAAAATTTGACTCGGATTTCAAAAGTTTAGTAATTAGCATTTATAAATATAATGCATCTTAGCATTTTAATTTTGTTGGATTACAATTTGAGCAAGTTTCATTTATATTAATTAAATTATAAAATAGAGTTTCTTGATGCAAGTAGCAAGTATTCATTTAAGAATTGATTCTAAGTAACAACTAGGAATTCCATTTCCAAATGAACAAGGAATAACGAATACTAATTACTTACATTCAAGTATCTTAGTTATACTAAAACATAGGCATTCTTTAACGCAAAACGAAATCGAAAAAAAAAGAATAAACATAATTAATAAGCATGCAAAAAAAATAGGGTATTCAATTTGAATTAGCAAATACTTTCGTGCATATGTTTGTAAGATCTTATTTAAAAAATAGAACATCTTATCTTATTTAAAACAGAACGCAGTCAACTGACATAAGCAAAATGAAAAACAATCACAGTTTTAATAAATTCAAAATATAGAAAGCAGCACGCATTCTTAATGTTATATTAAACAAACTATAATATTTGTAATATGTCCCTTGATATAAATATAATTTTGTCACATATCACTTGCTTGATGACAGGTACAAAATATAAAAATGTGCATAAATCGTTTTATTAAGAAATTCATTTAAAAAATGCGTCAGTACAAAAAGCGTTACGGTATCAAAAAAAAAAGAAAAAAAAAAAAAGAAGAAAAGAAAACAGAAGTACAAAATACAATGCTAAACTCTAATCGAAATGTAACGTTTGCAGGCATACGGCTTATTGGCTGTTGAACACTCGTGTCATGGTATTCGGTAGAGCGTTACCTGGCCGAGGTTTGACAAATCTGGAACAGTGGTGGTTTGTTGCATTGTTGCTGAACCAGGCAACTGAGATTGTGAGGTTACATGACCACTCGAAATTCGTTCCTGTTCCCGAAGATGGCCGACCAACGCACTTATGTGTTCTAAAAGCTCTTTATTTTGCATCAGTAACTGATGCGTTCTGGCCTATAGCAAAAATAAAACATACAATATAGTATCATTCATTCTTTAGTGTTTACTTGAAGTAATTTATAACAATGATCGACATCTTATTAATATAGTATATATTACTTACTTGAGCTTCGACGCGAGCTGCCGTTTCAGCTGCAAGCTGATCCTGAAGCAGTCGCGCATGGGCAACGGCGGCTCTGGTTTGTTGACTTTGTTGCTCTAATCGCTCTCGTAGCAATTGAATCTCGTGCTTTAGAGCAGTTAATTCGCCTCCAACCAATAACCCTCCACAATCGGAGGTCACCGTGCCCTATACATAACGTTATTCGATTATTGGTAAATAAACTTACGTTCAACATGTATTACGAAAAATTGTACGGTATGATTAGATATCTTTAATAATAGAATTTACCGATGGCGATTGTCTAATGGGCGAGGTAGACGCTGTGGTCGCTGGGACTTCGTGTGACCTTAAGAGACACGGAACAGTTGTCTGTTCCGGCACCGAATCCTCCGTGTCCCCTAAGAGCGATATATCTGAAATATTTTTCATCGTATTAATTTTCATTCAGAAAAATTATCGCGACAAAAAGTGCATTAAATTTAGAAGAATTGTTTAAATTTCGTATCTTCCAATATTATCATAAGAAAATTGAAAGCAAAGAATAACAAAGGTGTTAAAGATAACCAAAATTGTTAATGCGCCAACAAATGTAAAATGGTGGAAAGTAAAATTTGTTGTTCAATTTGAAATAGGTTGCTTTTTGTAATTAAAAAGAAGCTAGGATGTTAAACCTTTATGCACAGAAGACGGTGACGGTTGCGACTTCTCATTCGGTATTTCATCTTGGTCCTCGTAAACGTCACGATGATTCTCACTGTGCTCCCTCTCTCTTTCTTTCTCCCCCCGGTCCCGTTCTTCCGTGGCGTTGTTTAAACTTAATTTATGGCACACCTCGAAAGCCTGCCCTACCGTTCTGACCACCCTCTTCGTGGCACAACATGCAGAAATTCAAGTGATTTTGATGACATTAACTGACATCAAATTTCAAGTACTAAAAAGTAAAAATTCGATACGAATGTAAAATTTTCTGTTTGTTAAATGTCGGAAAATTTTTAAATATTTAATATCCAAATTTTCAAATTTTTCATTTTCAAATCTTTGAATTTTGGCTCTCGAGCGCCTCGTGTTTCAATCTCCAAGCAACATAAACCTGTAATACTCAGCATTCGTTAACTTCCACCAAACTAATTCTAACCTCAAACCCAAACCGCAGGAATTCCATTATGACACTTTAGTACATCAATATTCAAATGTTCACGTATAGTCATTTCTGTCGAAAATTACAATTTAGAAAGAAATTCCCTTTCCAATCTAAAAAAGAAAAAAATGTCGGTCAAAAAAAGGAAAAAAGAGCATGAAAAATTGAGGGTTATACGTGAATAGCAGTTAAGACATCCTATATTTTATTCCACCTCAGTGTTTTCCACCGTTCACGACATCCCGGGGCTCTTTCTTTTTTTCGCGTGTCAGCTACAGGAGCAGGACAACCTTATCCCATAAACAGCATTATTCGTAAGCATACACCTTTACCTCGAGCTCCTCGAGGTCATCGTTCTCCTCCTCGAAGCGGTTCTCATCGAAGCTGAAATCAACGCTTCCTGGGGAACGTGTCAGCTGGAGGGGGGGCGGTTTCGATTTTCCAAACGGTTTTTTCAATTTCAGGTAGTTGAATATTTCAGGCTCCTTGAACGACAGTTTCTTCCTGGGCTTCGGGGTGGTCTCCACACCGGAAGGACTGGTCGGGCCGGAACTAGGCAACACTGCCGCATCAGAGTTTGTTTGCTTGGTCGAGTTCTTCAGCATGACTTCGGTGTGTATTACCGCTTTTATGATTAAAGTTTTATTTTACAGATTATACTGTTGCATATTCAGAAAGCACTATAGATGTATGTCATGGTGAAAATGATATTCGTATGGAATTTTATTTTTATCCAGTATCGCATATGTTGCATGCCTTTGTGCTCTTATTTCGTTGGATTTCGTTTCACGGTTACTTTATCAGTACGAATATATTAATGATTACACAATTTTTCTAGTGCCGGAGTGCAACCTAAGTAATAAATTATAAATTAGGAATTTGTACTTAATTAAATTTCGATTTATAAACACAGCTTGATATAAATATAAGGTATAAAAAAATGTTCGAACCTATTATCACAAACTCATATAAAATCGAAAAAATAAAATACAATCTGATAACGACAAGTACTGTTATTTAAATTAAATACACTCAGCATTACATTATTTTAAATACAAAATTCTGTACCAAAATCATGTTCCTCATTTTCTTTATTCAATTTAATCATCAGTCCCTTTATCGCAAATAAAAATAATCTATTAAAAGTTCTATTCTCATGTCTCTTCAAAGCTAGTTTGAATCTTTTACAACCCCCCACAAACATATAGTACATCTACTAAAGGTTCGTTTCCAATTTCGAGTATTTCGTTCGACCAATTGGATCATCGTCGTAATACTACTTTCGAAAGTATCTGATTCTCGTACGCGAAACGGAAACTCGAATAACCGCGAATCACGTTTCGTAGATAGCGATAAACGATCTAGCGAAATTTATTTCGAATACAAGCGCCGCCGAAGAATCGATATTTACGTGTTGTAACATTCCCGGATGATTCCATTTATAAACAGGCCGGCAGACGTGACCCGACAACTGGCAAACTCCCCGATAAATCTTGCTCTTGCTTTAGAAACTATTACGGACCCACGTCGTTAACACAGCTACACAAGAGTTTATTTGCTCCGTAGCTTGTACGACCGGCGTCGCAAGTTGCGCTCGCAACGCACTCTCGTTTCATTCGAGGAATTAATCTCGACGTGTAAATCTTCGTCCATCGTAACGTTTCGAGTCATCTTTTGTGTGGGTTGCAACAGTTATTTCGAAATGATAATGAACAGAATTACTTACAAACATTTCTGCATTTTATAATATTCTGTTTTTTGTACTTTTCTTATCCTTTGGGAAAGAGTGTTTTCGAATGATATATAAAGGATCTAACGAATATCTTTCGTTATACGGAGTAAATTTTTTTTGTAGGTTAAGATTGTTTACATTCTCAGTTCTTTAACGAATAAAAATTTTTCTGCAGAATTTTTTCACGATAAATGATATTTCATATTACATAACTTCTTTTGCAGGTTTGCTAAATTGTTGATATTAACAATTACAACAAAAGACGAAAACACAAAAGGACGAAAAACGTTAATTGCATTACTTGCATGCTGGTAAATCCACTAGTCATTCATAAATCTTGAACTTGACCCTCAGATTACGGTCATTAGTGATAACGCCGCGTGAGTGCGTCGCTTTGATTAGACGAGCGTGCGTAACACGAGTGAACATGCTCCCGCCGGTGATTAAGTGGCGACTTGATAACACGCGTTTCTTTCAATTAAGCGCACGCGAATGCATTTAAAGACGTCTTGCTTATATTAGCATAATTATGATCATTTATCAATATCACGTCTTATACTTTTTACATTTCTCGTTTATTTCATCATATTCATTTATTATTCTTTTTCATTCTTTCTTTCCTTTCTCCTTTCTCAGGTTTGTTCTATGATCAAGTGTGAAGAGACGGGGAAGATAAATTATTGTTAACAAATTGGTGAGTATGTTGGAGAGAATTGTTAATTTTATTCATTGAACGATAACGATTAAGTAGAATAAAATTAAACAAAATTGAAAATAAAATGACAAATTGAATTATGTTCTTCAAACAGATATTTCGTTAGATATTCGTCCATTTTTGAAGCTGATTATGGCAACATTCTATCGATAATGTTTATGTCGATAAGTTCAAGGATATGGTGTAACAAATTTATTATTAATCGACGATTAGAAGATTAGGTAAATGAGGCGAAACTAACTCAGAGGACCAGTGAAATGGAACAAGAACACGTGGTCTAAACCAAATAGTTACAACGTCTAAACAGAACCTTTAAATCCTTTGATCTTCCATCTACTGTTTCTTGTTTTAAATTGAAACTAAAAAGAAACACAGAAATGGATATGCCGAGTTAATAATGTATACCAAAAATATTGAATTGTTTCTACATAAATAGGCTAAAAAGTAATGTTTGAAAAATCAAAGGAGAGATTTTTAACGAACGACTAATTTATGGTTAACAAAATCTAGAATTTGAATAGTATTTGAATAAACAACTTTTAAAAGTATCAATCAATCTGTTTCGATGTAACAATTAATTCAATCATCGGTATATTGTTTCAGCGGGCGGAAACAGAATCGTAAGAAATCAAAGGCTTCCTTTGAAAGATTTGTTTTCTGAAAACTCTATAAATACTTGTCGATTTTGAAGAACGATCATGACTTACTATTGTAAGAATTGGCACAGTTTTATTGTTATTATCAGCTATGTAAATGGGTAATGTTAATTGGGTGCGAAGGAAATAATTATTTATAAAAAATAACGTATAATATTAATAGGTGATGAAGTAAGAGCACAAAAGAGGTAAACACTGAAGTTCAACAAGCAACGATAATGGCAAATAGTACCAAACGCTGAAATTGTGACGCATCAATCACTCAAGATCAATTTGTCATCTTTATGACCACTTAACGATTGCGGCATTTACGTGCCGTTTCGAAAACGAACAAATGGATTATCAATAATTCATTCCTCACCCATAGTGTAACACTACCTATATTTGTTAACGAGAATAGATCACCAAAATCGATTTTCAGCTAAGCGTTTTTTTTAACGTTGCTAAAAGTTTTGTAGACGTCACTTACAGAACAAACTACTTTATTTATCAATGACATAGTTAAGATTATTCGGTCGCGGTCGTTTTAAAATTTGCTCAATATTTTTCGTCTCCAAGTTCAATTTTCCTTTTCAATTTTTAGAAACTATAAATTAAATTTAGAGTTTATTCGTTAGGATTTATTCAGTCTTATTTTAATTATCGAATTCAGTAGTTTTTATTAATATCTTTTTGTAACAGTTTTGGAATTTGGTTATTTAAAAAATTATTAAAGCCTCTTTTAATATTTCATTTCTCATGATTCTTTCTTAATTTAATGTTGTAGTTTTTGAATAACATCTCTATATTTTCTGATTAAACTTTTCCAATTTTCTTTCTCAAGATACACTCAGTTTCTCATCTAAAATTCCTTCAAGTCCTACTTCACTACTTTTTCCACACTTGCACTCACTTTTTCGTCCAACCTGCTTTCTGAAGATTCTTCTACTTCCACTCTAGAACTCTGCTAACTTTCTGCTTTCCGTACCAATGCAAACCTCCTTCCACGAATTTCCTTTTCTCTTTCAAACTTTTCAGATTCTCTTCAATCAATTTTATCAATCCCAATAAATCTTTCCAGAATGTTTTCTGCTCTTTAGTTATTACCAAGCTTTTTCTTCATTAATTCGTTTTATTTTCATAATTTCTTCTTTCTTCACTCTTCTATGTTATCATTCTATTTACTTCTTCCTCTCACCATCTGTCTTCAGCTCTCCTTTAAATCGTCGTTCTGTTTTTTTCTTCCCTTCTACATCATATTCTATCCACTACCTTCTCTTCTCTTCGTATTACACATTCACACCTGCTTTCCACTTTCTTCCCTTTACCTTTTTAAACCCTGCTATCCACTACCCACCACTCATCTCGTTACAGTTCATTTACTTCATCCACCACCACGAATTTGGTTGCGACGCGTTCCAAAAGACGCGAGGACCAAACGAGACTCGTATGCGGCGGCGTGTTCTCGAAATACTCAAAAACGACCAGTATCTCGCCACGGCAGCCAGGTGGAGCGGAACTAAGCGCCGTATGCCTCTAGTGGATCACTGGCCAAGCGATAGCCTAGCGCCAACGAAGCAGAAGCGTCGCCACACGCGCTTCGGCTCGCTGGATTTTTCCTACGGTTTATTTATAAGCACATTAATATTCTCGCTTTCGTGTAGCTCAATGGCATTTCCGTGCCCATCCACCACGAACGTGTGACGAAAACCTTGATTCTTTCAACATGCTCTTGTATACTATTCGATGTCGACCCGGCGTGATGGGTAGGGGTCTCGTGACTTTCTTAGTTATTGCAGGGTTGTAAGAAATTATTTGGAACGTTTCTATAGCGAGGACTTGACATTCTTCTTTATCGAAGAAGCTGATTCTGATCTTACTGAACTTAGTATGGATCTGGAATTTTTGTTCCTATTTAATTTCAGTATTTTCAAAAAGAAATAGCTTTGGAAATATTTAAATATTACAATTTGATCATTCATTTTCTCATTTCTCTGCATTTTCTTTTATTCCTTGTAATTTTTTCTTATGCTGATTTCAATCTTCCCTTTGCGATGGGAAATTGAATTTTTCTTGGGGTATTTGGAACTACTTCTTGTGCTAAAGTTCTTCAATTTTCTGTTAAAGAAAGAACATACTGTTTTAATACCTTTAATATAGCCCCTTAATACTTTTCAATTAGCATTGATATTCTTTAAAAAGGGAAGAAAAAACAGTTTTTTAAAAAATTGGAATGTCTGTAGTATTCTAAGCACACAGTTCGAATTCCTTCCTCGTGTTGATTTGTTTCTAGAACTATATACAACTTCTAGTTTCGTTTTGTCAAGCTCATTCAACTCATGCTTTGCTTATACATGTGCACCTTCGTTACATTCCTTAATTAGCCTTTGCTGCTATAAAGAAATTCAATCAATAACTTGCTATGTCAATCTTCCATTCAGTTTTAATGATACCATCATCATTTTAATGCTACTCATTGAACACATATTTCATTCTTCACATACATATATATTTATCAGAATTATTTATCCTCTTATCCCATAAACCACAGACTTTGTTTCATTCAATAAATTCATCCCTGCTAACCACAAATCCAATCTTCCAATCAAATGGTACACAATGCAGGTATGAAGCAGAATAGCCCTAACTCTATTTCAATTTCTACAACCATAAACACCAATCTGATAATCTTCTCCAGTACCCTCAAGAACTAGCCCCGTTTTCCACCAAAAGTGCAATTATGTACATATATAAACCCACAAAGACTAGTTTTAGGTTCGAAGATCAAAAGAATATTCGCCTGAAACTCACCTAATCGTCACTAAATATAAACACTAACTTTGTACAATCTTCCTCAATGATTTACATCCTTTTTATTCTTCAGCAACCCCGGCACAATCCACTCCATCCATTTTTTCTCTTCATCCACTCTTCTGCAACTTCTTCAACCACTTTGTTTTACAATGTTGTTATTTCCCTCAGCATTTCCCTTAGTAATTTCGTTATCTCCCTCCACGGTTATTACTCTCAGTTTGTTATCTTCAATTCCCTCCCCTCCGACTTTCTTCATAGCTGACCATAGTCTGTGTGTTTCCTTCAGCGACCAAGCTGTTCTCTGCTTCTCTTCTTACTGCTGCTCTACCTCTTCTGCCGTTTCGAGAATCAAAGAGAGAGAGAAAGAGAGAGAGAGAGAGAGAGAGAGAG
>NW_016915373.1:632382-661006 GCF_001483705.2 Eufriesea mexicana | reverse complement strand
AACAAAAAAAAAAAGAAAAAAAAAAGAGAGAGAGAGAGAGAGAGAGAGAGAGAGAGAGAGAGAGAGAGAGAGAGAGCAAGGGAGAGAGAAGGCAGGTAGGGGAGAGCTTAAAGTGACACTGTACAAACGAGCTTTCAGAATGCGGAAAGCAACGCTTGAAATTCGCCTGTTTGCGTTCCGCTATTCCCGTTTCAAGCATCCTTCAGCCGGAGCGGTAATTCGGTCGAGCGATTCTACTTGGTGCTCCCTCGTGCTCCCTCTTAGTTTTGTGTACGATAACGAGACACGTTACACACGTTTAAAAGAGTTGGTTGGAGTCGTCGACTTCTCGAGGAAGATACTAGGAAGAGGGATGCTGAAAAGTGATTTCTAGGATTAGCTGTTATGGGCTGGTATGCAGTGAATATTTATGTCTTTCTTTTTTCTTTACCTCTCTTTAATGTAGGGAAGAAATAAATGTTCTTTGGATTTGTAAGGTTCGTGGAGTAGTTGATAGATGGCAGAATATATATCTTTTTGAGTGTTATTCTGAATTATCTGATTGTTTGGTTGTTAGAAGTGGTTCCTGTCTTCGCAGGGCATAGGTGTGTTTAGATTTGTCTGATTTGTGGATCAATCTGTAAATGATAAGACAGGATTTTTATAGGATTATTCAGTGTACCATGAAACAAAGCCAAGTAAAAAGAGATTAATTTTCTGTAACAAAATTTCTTAGAAGAGCTTTTCCCATTGGAAGATCCTGGCAGCCTAATGGCGCGGAACTTCAAACATCAGCTCATATAGATATCTCTGCAGAAGCCTAACTATACAACTCATTCTATTTCTAACCAGCCATTTCGGAGGCTTTTGAAATTGAGATATTTGAAATTTTAATTTTTAGTTGAAAATCTGCTTTGAATGACAAAATAGCCTGATAAAATTCAGTGATTTATATATAAATAAAAGAATAAATTTATCAGTTATTTTACTATACGTAGCTCAAACTGCAGAATTTTTATTTGATATTTAAATTACTATAAAAGATTACTAAGCATCTGATACAAGTTCATAAATTTATCGTTTATAGTTACTTAAAGTATTGCATGAAATATTAGTTTCATAGTACTTTGGTAGTCAGTGAACTCGAATAAAATATCAACGAAGCTACATGGATTTCATAGGATTGTAGTAAAACGTCGGGATAATAATTCTCCGCGCGCTTGATTTAAAATACCCGCCACTGGTATTCAAAATATTTTCAGACGATAATTTACGCGTGAACATCGGGGTTCGACGTATGGTGCGAGAGATCCGTTGCCGCGGGAGGAATATTTTTAAATCGTCTTATTACCGGTGGGCTCCTACAAACCAACGCTATATAAGTTAAAATTAACGTCTTGACAACGTGTATGACGCATAACGTGGCCTGTTGTACCAACGATACGATACCAGTTGTCAAAGTTCAAATAGTCGTCAAATATTGCATCAAAACAATATAAAATATCAAAGAAATTACAAAATTTCATTGGTTGTTTATCCGAAAGAATTGTGAAGCTGTGTTAAAATATAAACGAGTATACCATTGTCTTACTCCTGAAATTCTTTATAATATTCTACCCTATCGGTTTATGTAACTAAACATCTACAATTTCATCAATTATGACGCGCAAATTCCTATTTCTTAGAAACAATCGAAATTATGTTATGACGTTTATAAGAAATAATTTAAAGACAATATTTTGGTAAATTATTGAAGTCTTGTTTAAAATAAATTTTAGAGAGGTTATGTTCTTATTTGTGAGAGCTTTTATGCGGTTATGTAATATTAACATAGGAATGTAATTTCTTCTTGCAGAATAACTTCTTGTTCAAGTAAAATATTTTGAACAATTGATTATCATAAAGTAATTGATAATAGGTGTCACAGTTCGTTCACCAACAGCGTCTAATTTCAGCTGTTCTTCCTTGAAATCCAGCCACTTCTTGTTTTTCTCGTAAGTGTACACTTGAGCAACATAACCTTCTTCTTCGAATAATTTTCAACGATCTTTAATTATAGCATATTGAACTTGTCTCCGCAACGTTGCTTCGATAATCATACGAGAAAAATTCAAATAATATTGCAGCCTGCTCCTTTGCACATCGTTCATGCAAGTGTACGAAGAAAATAACGCAAAGGACAAAGTGACAAAGTTGATACATGTGCTCCGTTGGCTTTGAGGTATATATTGTTCTTAAGCATTAAAGCAAACGTCACAAGTCCGGGTCGTTCAAGGATACTCCCTACCTCTACTTGAAGTACTATTTCCATCGATACTTTCTAAGATACGTTGATTACAATAATACAGTCTTTGTATCTTCTTTCTTGTCACTATACATCTCTTTCACAACTCTTCTTATTTCTTTATGTTCCTGTTACTAATATATTATTATTATTATACATTGTTTAGTACATCATAATCAAAAGGACACTAAACTAATTTCACCTTTAAATTTTAAACCTAATAAGCTCTAACGTTTAATTTCTATTTCAGGAAAGTTGCAAGAAAAAATTTCGAAGAAATGGAAAGGAAAGAGAGACTTAAGTACGAAACACATTAATTCAACAGAAATAAGGAAAATTAGATATGTTACATTATCTCGCTGTAATACTTGCAATAACGACTATACCCAGAACTGGAGGTTGTTAAAATAGCCTACACTATCAGGCGCCACGGACGAGACTTGTTACACGAGGTAAAGATGAGGGAAAGAAAAAAGAAGGAAACTTTGTTGCGAGACATCTAAGCTTAGAACTGCCCACATCGCGTCACAATTTGTGTACAGAATCAGGTGTTCGCAGATCACTCGTCTCTGCATTCGAGGAAGGCACGATATTTTATTTCAAAGCATACAAACTTTCGTAAAAATGATCCTTCGCTTGAAAATGCGGACGTAACAAAACACTTACTTTTTCAGATTTCATATAAACTGCTTTTCCTTTTTTTCCCTTTTTTTTTGTTATGCAAATTTGGAAAGAATTGATCATAAATGTCACACACTTTGATACCGCCATTTTTAATATAAGATTCAACAAAGTAACATAAAGAAGCAATCAATTTATAAGTTGGTATAATTCTTAAAATCATCCTAGATATTTTCATTCCTCATTCATTGTATTTAGTATGTATATGGTGAAATTTGAAAACATCAAAATCGAAACATAATAATAATCTTTAATTTTAATCTTAATAATCTTTAAGCTCAAATTAAAATGGACAAGCGTAATCAAATAAAATCTTGTATTTCTCCTAAACCATGAATTTTTATTATCACTCGAAATAACATAACTGATTCAATTTTAATTTCAACATTTAATACACAATTTTCTAATAACCAATGAAAGTGACTTAAGATTATTTCAATTATATCAACTGTAGCAATGTTTGCTAAATCAAACTTCTGTAACTCTAAACTAAAACATAAAAGAGAAAAACAGAAAACTAAAAAGAAGTTGTTTAATAGTACAAGTACTACGCTGTTAATCAACATGTAAAAAAATATACATTAAAAAATTGCAAATAACGACTATGCGGTAAAGACGATCACGTGTAATTTTCAACCCTAATGATACCGTACAACATATTTTCGACTATCTACTCTAGGCGAACGTAAAATTATACGAGCCAGAACAGACGTTTATTATAATACAGGTAATGCCTATCATAGTTATAATCAACGAGCCAGTGTGGATAGAGCATTACACCAGCGATTTTATCGTCACACGATCTCTCGAAGCTGGCGCCCATGAGCTCGACTGAGAGGAATGGAAGGCACATTCTGCTTCCTTGGCAGCAATGCAACTTTGTTCCCTCTGCGTCACTAGCCAATTCTTTGACCAAACGACGACTATATAGCTAACGAGAACTGAATCATATCTAATAGTGCGCCATTCGTATTGAAATATTATGAAATAATTTATAGAAATGAATTTCCAGAAATTTTCAACAATACAATTGAATGGTTAAAAATTTTATAGCCTTGGAGGCTTTCAACCTATTACTAAAATTTAATTCAAATAGAAAAGATAATTTAAGTCTTAAAATAACTAGTAGTTTTAGAAAACTGAAAAACCTGAAGATAAGAAACATCTAGAAGTGTATGAACTCATAATGAGTTTGCTTAGTGTGTATCGAGAGTCTACAATCTATATATAAGTTTCTAAAAAGAAAATGTAAAGTATCGTGTAAGCTTAAGAGATATCTTAGAATCCAGGAAGTCATACAAACATTAGGGTCTTTCACCAAACTAAGAATATTACATCAATATTTTATAACTTCCTGGTTATACAATCGTTAATCCGCAATCTACTTTCATCATTTTTGATATTTTATTTACATTCCATACTTCAAATTCTATTCCTCCGAAAAACTCAGGAATGACCTCTTAACACTTTTATCTTCTTACAGCTTCCCGATCTTTCCAAGCACCATGAAGACCGAAACGCATCAAGACATTATCAAGAAATAACCTAACATCCTTTATCCACCTAAATTGCTCTGAAGATTTGCCAGAAAAACATAAATGACTATGGCGATGGTTCGGAGAAGGGGTTTGAGTTGATTCTAGCTGGGACGAGAAGAAGAAACGTAGGATAAGACGAAAAGAGAAACAGGAAGCCGAGCTGGAACATAAGAAAAAGGAGAGTGAAAGAAAAAATGAGGAGAAAGAAAAGTCGGAGAGCAAAAGTATACGTGCGTATGAAAGAACTGAAGAGGGATGGCTTGGTTATTTATAGGATTACAATAACGTGACTTGATGAAACGCCAGGCAACACAGACTTGTCGCGAGAATAATTGTAGGTATGCACGTGCACCGCGTAACATCATGGCTCAATGACTGTGTACGCCATGCAGAACCAAAGTTTGACTACGATCTGTGTTGAAATTCTTTGTTTTGAATCATTAGAAAGTCAATTGGAATGAAATTCTTTGAACGTTATGCTAAATGTTTTGAATTAAAATTAATGAACACTTTTAAAAATATTATTAAATATGATTTCCTTTTTAATGCAATACCTTCGGTTAATTTTATTATTGAATTTTATTTGATACTCTAAATCAATTTTAAGGTTGCATGTGATTTAAGAATGAGACGAGAATAAAATTTGTGAAGTGTATGAATATCGAAAATTGCGAATTGAAAATAAGTAATTTTTGCCTAATTAGATTAATTATATATTAGAAAATATATTAGATATCAGTACTTGAAATTTGATGGCATTGTAGATATTCAAAACTGTTCATCACATATACTAACATAAAATATGTAAATTATTTGACATATGTTACTTACCTTCTTGCTAGATTTGAAGACATTACATTTAAATGTGTTACTACTTCCATCGCGGGCAATATAACTAAAAATTTTCAAGTCATGGCTATCATGGGAGACATAGAATATCCTGTAACAGCAAAACAATCAGTTTAAATTACATTTATTACACTTTGTAGCTTTGAAGATTATATAAAATACAATAATTTTTTAAAAATTCTAAACAATCTTCCAAAATCTTTCTCAAATTTTTCCAAATATATTTTAACTACGACACAAATAATAATTAATTTTTTCTAAATTTTATTTCATGCTACACTGATTTGCATTCTGATAACATAGTAAAGTCAAAAATATTAAGAACTGTAAAAGACAAAATAATTTTGCCCAAATATGAGTTAATACTTTTCTCTTTAATTATGGAATATTCATGCCTAATTAAATTAAGGAGTGATCGAAAGTTGTACTAATTAGACTCGTAGCTAAATTTGTTCTTGCTACAGAATATGAAGGATGTTCCCATGAGAGGTGAACGATTCAGCTTACCTATATATGGGATGGTGCATTAGGTATATCTTATTTTCGTCCATCCACTGTTGCTGCTTCTTCTGTGAAAACAAAGGACAAATAACGACTCATTAATCCCATTATACGTAGGTTGATCTCAAACGAGGGAATTGCAGCATAGAATGGCGTGTCTCGAATGCAATATGACACCTCATTAAGGAAGAAATGTTAGAAATGTTAAGAATCTTTTATGCTTGCGTGACTGAAATAAGAAATATTATACGTTACATTACTTTTTTCAACATTCGATAATCGCATTTGCAAAATACGCATGAACATACGTGGTTCCATTTTAGAATATGTTAAATAATAATGAGCAACAACGGCTAAATATACAAAGAACATATACAAGCCGATATAACAGACCAAAACACATGACTCATTAAATCAGAATGTTTCTGGTAATTGGTATGTTTACATTAAAACATTACAATGCTCTCTTCAGTATCTTAATAGTAGATTTTAGTACCCCATTGGATTCCTGGACACCATACATTCTCGTTTATTTGTCGGGGACTAGATTTTATTGGGAAGTGAGATCTCATTCACAACGTGCAAAAGAAATCCTACAAAGGATATTCAATATTAATATTTATATTTAACAATAACAATAAAATTGATCCAAATAAAAGCAAAAAAGAAAAAAATTCGATATCGTGCATAGTACATGGTATTTGGTAATAATTGCCTGGTATTCAACTTTTACAACTTGATATTCCACAGCTGGCAGTGTAAATTTAGAATTTAATATTCTAAATATAGTATTCGAACCATAATAAATACTTAATATTCGTATTCGATATCAAATACTCCACTCACCATCTTCTGAAACCATAGCTATAGTCTATAATAAACGTTTACCCCTTCCCAAGGCCAACCGCGATTTTTAAATTTTCGCGCGACGAAATTGGCGGGAAGAATGAAAAGTGAAAAAATAAAGAGAGGGTTTTGAAAGAATAATTCTCAGTGTAATTACGGCTGACACGCAATAACCAACGACCAGCCGGATAAGGAACGTGAGTAGACGCCAATTACCTTCTTTTTTCGAAGAGTGACTTTCAGCCCGTCCACCGATACCTCCAGCGTCACTTTCTTCTTTTTGATCCCTTTGGCCTTGAACTCGTACTGGGGACAGAATAAGGCTGAAATAAACGAACCACTCGGCCTGCGGGGGCATCCGTATGGTTAATTAGAGATTATGCGAACTCACGCGGATTCTTCGCATCGCCGCCACGATCTCCACTCGGCTGGTCGGTCGAGGAACCTCCATAGAGCCGATGAACTACGGGCAAACGTATAAGAGAAGGAATTACAGACTGGATTTCTTATTACTTTTGTTCCTTTCTATATACCGGGTAGCAGATGTCGAGTCACTATGCGTGGTAGTAAGTCGATTATTGATAAATATTCCTAGCGAAACGCGGACCGAAAGTGTTAACGAGGTGACCAGGGATTTTTGAAAATTCTTTCTTTATTAATTCCTTTTCTCTTTCTTAAGTTTTTTTATTTTTTGGAATATAATTTATTCGATGATTATTCCTTTTTGTGATATTCGAGATTTCTGGCAAAGCATGGACCAAAAATAACAATGAAGTTACTAGGAATTTTTGAAGATCTTTTCTTTGTTTTCGTTACTTCCTGATCTGGATTTTATGCAATCGTAAAATCTTTTCACAACATTGTGTTATATTAATTAATTTAATTGATAATTGTTAAAAAGAAATTATAAATTTTGAAATAAATATTGAAATAAATTTTGAAACTCTATATGAAGACTGAAGTTTCAAATAGAGCGACAATCGTTTACAGAAAATTGGAAATTTTAATTTACATTTATAAGGTAACTTAAATTTTACAAAGTGATATTTCTTAATATTTTGCAATTAAAAATCATTTCCTGATAAGATATAAAAGTAAATAAAATAAACGAATTGAATACTTCGTACATATCGCAAACTCGCTCTTATCGAGACTTATTAAGTCGGAATATAAATAGGAAACTACGTATAAACGTGCAATTCTATTTTAAGCGAAAACTTATTTAAACAAGGAACGAGGTAAATTATTGACCGAACGCAAAGAACATCTGACTTCTACCACTGTTTTGGAAATGCCAAAACAGTTTGATTGGCCAGTCGGATATTACCAGCTAAAGATCAAAAGCAGATAGTCGAAAATAAATTCTAAAATAGGCTAAATACAATGCTTCTTTCATATCGACTAGCGATTTATCGAAACAAACCGCAAAATGTTTTACATTTTACTTATAAACATTCAACTGACTTTTATATCCATGATCTTTGATAAGCTAAAGTTAAATAAAAAAATAAACAAACGAAACAATGAAAAATATTAATTTCTAAATATCAATTAAACTCCTTTTTCAATATTAATTAAAAAGGAAAAAGCACTTCCATCGATTTCAAAATATAAAAAAATATAAAAAAGGTAATGAAAAAGAAAGTCACGAGGGAAAAACAAAAAAATTTTGTTTCAATTAAAAGAAAGAGATGGCATTCTGTACTTTGTGTTATGCTCGATGTATAACTTTGTATATTATAATTCATTCGAAGTTTCTGTATTAGTAATTCCCTTCTTCTCAGTTATAGGTTATGTTCGCGCAGTGTGTTGGGAAAGCGCAGAAACACGCTATACATTGGGTGGATGTGCTCGAACGCTGAACGCGGCTAGGTGGCTGTATTTAGAATTTCCCTATTGAAACGATGACCTGGCCACGTGTTCGACCAACTCGTTGCACACGTGGTCAACTCCCACGCACGGTACGAGGAACGATCGAGTTTCTCGAATTTGCGATCAATCGAGAGTGCAACGTAATGTATCGACCGGTATTTCTCACGGTGTTTTAAATATTTTACCACTCACCTCGGAGTAGCATTGAACGTATCATCTTTATATTTCTAGGTGACAAGATTATACACTCATATCTGGAATATATTACACCTCCTGCTCTATTGTAGTTTAATTAATTAAAAAATTGAATATACTTTAATGTTATAACTACCAACATACATTTTTAATAAAAATTTAATATAAAATATAAAGAAGAATATAAAGAAGTATTTTACTAAACACAACCTAGCAAAATTATTGACAAAATGGAAAATTTATCATACAATAAACTGAGGAATGTAAAGAGCACACAATGCACGACGAACCGTGACTAAGTTTCGTGAATATTCGTATCACGTAAAAGAAAAGCAACGCAGACGACGACCCTGCCAAGAGAATCACTCGTGGCTAAAATTATTGTAACTTTACTAGGGCGAAAAATTTCTTGAACGAAGTAGAACGCACTGGGTGGAATATATTTTGATTTACGACTGGTAAACTCTTGTTAACGATACAAAAATTATTTGAATTGAATACCAGACATATGAATGGTGTATTGCATGAAAATAAAATGATTGGTTTAAGCTACTTCATCTGAATTTAAAAGTTACATTTTAAAAGCTAATTAATTGACTTATTAATTTCAAATGGAACTGAATTTTACTGAATACAAGTAAAATTGAATTTGCATGCTTTCAGATTTATACGAAGGATATTTTGTTTCTCGTCATTCGAAACCTGAGATAAAGTGAACGTTCAGTGAAATCTAGACTTAAGAAAATGAAGTCTATTAATCTTCATCATGCCAGGAAAGAAGTAGACGCTAGGAAATTTTGACAAAAAGACAGTTCGCAAAATCTCACTCGCTTAACCCACATTGGAAACGTACAAGAAGAAAACCTAAAAAGTGAAACATTAAGACATTACAAAAATAACACAATAAAAACGAAGATATAATATATAAAAGAAATAACAATGTATAAAAAGAAAAGGAACAAAAAAATTCCATATCATAAAAAACACAATACTATTAATTTTACTAAAAAAATAGCATACCTGCTAAAAAATAATAAAAAACAAAAGAATCATATATATCTTCACCTCAATGTACAATACTCTTCATTAATAAAATCCAAGACCTAGTTATTGGCAGACTACCAAGCTATCTATTAATTCCTTGTTAAAATGTGAAGCTGCAGGCAGTCGAGCATTCATTTCCCTAAACAAAGAATAATTGTGCCGCAGGAAGTTAACCTTACAATATAGTAATAATAAACAATAATGAAATAATTAACATTTAAAAAATATAGGGATTACTTATTGTATATACATAAGCGTGTGAATGCCAAGTTACATAGCATCTGCAGAGGGTTAATCGCCCCGTTCGGAACGGACTCGGCACTGAAACAAGGTAAGGAAACCTAAACGTCAGCGGGAGAGGAACGACTCGAGAATGCCGCGAATAGCCGCAGAGATCCCTTGCGAAGTGACCGCTTTACAGTGCCGCTTTACGAGCTTACGTACGCGAAAGCTTTAACCTTTCCGAGAAACGAACGCGTATCGCTCAAATAAACATGTGCACAATGACGTCACGCTCCTGCTTCTTTCTGCGGTAACCAAAAATACCTACGTTCTGTCGCGTTATTGTCGCGATTGTTGCATACGGCACGCAGCATCGATCAAGCACGTACATAACCACCGTTCAGCTTTCTTTACGGTCGATGGTAAATTGAGGATAATTCACAAGACTCCATCGTTCCAAGCAGTGAATGGATATTGATTTTCAACTTTTCGCATTGAAAGTCTACTATAGGAAGTGCTATACTCCTGTATTAACGATTGTTCTAGTAGACTATCCAGATTCTATTGTCAATTTTTCAGTGATCGCGAAACACGGAGTCGCGCGATTGCGCAGGGCACACTGGAATTAAGGCATGCGCACTCGCATCCGCTAGTCGCTGCACGGGACTTGTGATTCTATTTGAATAAGTTCGTATCAAACATAACTAATTTAAACTTTCCGTAGGTCTAAATATTGACCAAAAATGTATTTTATGGCATGGTTAACGCTGTAATTAGTTTTCTAGGATAATATAACAAGACTACAGTATAAAAATGGAAAAAAACTGGTAACCTGTACATACGCAGATACACTCCCAATAAACAGATCAACCGTATTCGTAAAGGAATGATACGCTTTTTAGTTTCCCAGAAACTAATTTAGACGGCCCAAATTGTGCAGTAAATTACAGCGTCGCTCGTCAAATATTTCGGGAAAGCGAGATCACCGTGACTGATTTCACGGTGCAATTGAAACGAGACGATGTACGTAACTTTAGTTACTTTTCTGCAATATTTACGTTTTTAAAAATTAAATCCAAAAATTGTAATAAAAATTATGAAATTCTTTATCTCTCTCTAGCGTCCGCGCCCACCGCACAAATTACAACGGGGAAAACAAAATTAGTCGATAATTTATAGGACTTACACTTCAAATATAAAATTATCTGATAAAATGTGCTATGATAAAATTTGCTCAATATCAAATTCAAATAGTATCTCCATCAGTATTTAACAGAATGTTATCTTAACAACCAGAATTATCATAATTAATAGTTCCAACTTAAATAAAAAACCAGAAGATTTGAATTATGTTCGATAAAGAAACAAATGATAAGCACAGAATTTATCTGTTTTGTATACACTATGATCACGGAATATAATCCAGAGATCCGTTAGACAGTTGGTGTTTCCATTCTCATTTCAACACTTTTCTTGGCCAGTCGTATTTTGAAGATTTAACGTTCACCTCCCGCGAAATGACTGTCCGCGTTGATGTTATGGCTGTAACAACCGCTAGTATTCGGAAGACAACGCCTCCTACCAGAAATTACGTTACGTCGAAACGATAAAGTTGGTTACTACCGTTGCTACACGTTTTCCCGGAAGTGAGTTAAAATGGAATGATTGTTTGCGCGTGACTGGACCACACTTTATTTTCATCGAAAACGTGAGATTTTACAATGTGAATAATAGATATAAATTATAGAGCTATGTATCGTATGCATAAACTATAGTATGCACATTCTTAATGCATCCCTTATTAGGAACTTGTAATCGTAAGAATCATAAATAATTGTAAAATGTCGACCATAGGAATGACCATAAATTGGAAAAGGAAAACTACGCGCCGTATTCGATACGAAGAACTTTTAAACTTGTGAAACTATATACATGAAGGTTCTCTAAGGTTATATGACGCGATATTGTAATCTTCCCGATATAGCGAGGACTTAAATTAAAACATTTAGTAGCAACATCAATAAATGCAGTCACACCAGAGTTTCATACATTATTTTTCAATAGGAACTGAACTAGATTATAGTATTACTTTATGAGATTCCTTAACCTCTCAAATTTCCCGTAATTCCTTCGTCCAGATGTTTCAACGTGTAAACTTTAATGAGATCAATTTTACTGCCTTTTTATATCATGAGATACTACGTAAACAATTTACGTTTCGTACGATTAGATGAATATACCTATAAGAAAGCATAACACACGTGGCGCCACCCTTGAAACGTAGTCGCGAAACGGACTATTCCAGAATCGTATTACAAGACCCCGAGAGTGTGGCGATCTCGAAGTAGAATGATTTAATTCGAGTTCTAATCCTAGAATATTTAAGGTTATATCGAGAAATTCTCGATCGAATGTGATCGAATCGTAACGTGGCAATTTCTTTAGCATCACGTGGTTATCCACGGGCAGGAGTGAAGGAAGCTCAGCGGCTTAGGAGCCTACATTCGTTAAATGTAAACAATCGAGAAGCGTTTGATTCTAATTACCTTGGCGTGGAAGACAATTCCACGATGGAACGCCTCCTCGCTGTGTAGCGGTATCCTCGTGTCATACTCGTCATTATGCACGAGATTGTATTGCTTCTTAGAGGGCATGCTTGGCCCAGCTTCATCCGATTATGCTCGTCCAGTCTCGCTGAAACATATCATTATTGCCTCGTGTTATCTTCACTCGTCAAAGTTTTTCTAAAAAGGCAAATGGTCTTTTAACAGTATCATGATCAATTTTTCTTTCTTTTTGTTCTATCCTCTACCTCTGCTTCTATGTTTAACGACTAAAAGTAAACCAAGCTACGCTGTTCCTCTAGATACTTCCATCGTTCTCACGTCTTTGCAATTGGCTGTTTGAACGACTGTAAAATAGCTAATTTCGAAACGCTACAGCTTTCGAATCTTACCATGCTAATGATTACTACCGAACTCTAATGGATTCTTTTTCCACCGGCTACTTTCTCTTCTAGAGGTATTAGACAATTTATGAAAAATATACACACGCGTAAAGCTCTTAATCAATCTCCTGGAACCAGAATTTTGTTTGCAAAAAGAGAAAATTATAAATGGTTGTAATTAAACATGTGACTTTTAAGTGAGGTCTATTGTAAAAGATACTTTTGATTAACATTCTATCAGTTGTTCAATGTGAACATGGAGTCTATGTTCTGAATACAAATTAGCCTATCTATCGTATAATCTTCTCGATTATCCCCCTATAATTATGTAGTTGTTTATCCTTGTAGATTTCTGTCTTCATTTAACATATTAACTAACACATCCCTCGATGAAGCAAATATAGGCAAACCAATATTAGTTATGACAATCTTATTCCGTGCAAATATAAAAGTGATAGAACGCATGCTTAACAAAAATTAAACAATATATATAGGAAAAAGTGATTATGATATATTCTACGTTATCATAATCGAATTCAAGAGAAAGAAATGTCTATAATGTCTGCAACTACTACAAATTTTCATTCTACCGACAAAAGTATCGAATATTCCTTCATTTTCCTTTCCACACAAGCTGTTGTAAGAACCAATTCTGGGAATAGAAAAATCATACCCTGGTCTGACAAATTTTTATGAATTCGAATCATATGGTAAAGCTCTACAGGGCTAATTGTAAGTCCAACTTCCACTGGGTATGTCCAAACAAACAGCAAAGAAACAGATGGGGGCACCAGTCTCCATTGTGTTATTGGTCTTGCATATTACGCTTCGATTAAGATACCTTCTTTTCATTCTTCATATTATCGAAATTACGCGTGATCATTAGACAATAGACGTTTAAAGGTATCATAAATTCCTCCATCTCGAACTCGTGCACCTTATACTTTCTTTATAGAAACTACGATTTTGTTGAGTAAACTTTACACTAATGTATGTCCGTCTATATATCCTAATTTCCTAAAATTCAACATCAAACTGGATGGTCCATCATTCTCAAGAAATTCATCTTTGCTATTGCAAATTACTCGCCACTGAGTCTGTATGATCCTATGCTTTCCAGCTTATTGAATGGATTTTCTGAAAATAGTACGATTTCTATTTAAGGCTTGGAAATTTAAGAAAGAAAAAGAGAAAGAAGAGAGAGAGAATATCTAAGAACAGAACGACGAATTGAACCTGTATGTCCACGTGCTACAACTGGTACCGCGTTCAAGGTCAGCCATGAGCATAGCTGACGCACGGCTGACGTTTTCTGATCGAGCTGTGCACCAGGCCGAACAAAAAGGCTTGTCAGAGCCTCAAGATAGCATCGAGGCCGAGAATAAGCACCGATTTCCTGTGCTCGCGTTCGATGTACGAGTCTCCCTCCGATTGGCCGTCTCTCATTCATGGCAAGGAAGTGCCAGGTGGCCGGTCCTTTACCGTGAAAGTGTTTAACTCCCGATTTTGTGTTCCTGTCAATGTCTGTTTTAATATTATTAAGTTAGTGAAAACCAAATGACGAAACAAATCTAATTTTAGTATATTACTGTGTTCAAAATTCTTTGTTTTATACAGAGTGTCCCAGCAACTGTAGTACAATCGAGAGGGAGGTGATTCTACGTGAAAAAACGAATCGAAAATAAAAAATAAAATTTTTTGATTCGAAGCTTCGTTGTCGAGAAAATCGACTTTGAACATTCACCGAGTGCGCGTGCACTTAACTTAGACAGGTGGATCAGTATACCAGTGTGCTCAGTGGATGTTCAAATTCGATTTTTTCGACAACGAAGCTTCGAATCAAAAAATTTTATTCTTTTCTTTCGATTCCTTCTTGCATGTAGAATCACTCCGTTGATAGGACACCATGTATAGTATGTAAATAGTACATTAAAATAAAAATAACCTTATAGCATGCATAATAAATTAACTTTTCATGTCTCTTTCAGCCTCGTTCTCAAAATGTTATAGAAGCTCATAGGATTAATCTCATTCTTATCAAGCAGTCTTCTGAAAAATGGAAAATCACTCGGAATTAGGAATATAATCTTCTTTTGTTAGACGTGAGCCAACTATTATCTAAAGATTCAAATAGAATTGAGCATGAAATTCATCGTGTACCGTATTTATGAAAATTTTTCTATTCGACTCAAAAGTTCCAGGAGAAACGTAATTAAAATAAAAATTCTAAAAATTTCGGAATTTAAATGCGAATAAAATTTATTAAATAATTAAATTTTCATAATTTATGTATCAACGATATATGGAATTACTAATTTTATTGTATTAGCATGTATTAATCTTAATTGCAGTAACCTAACAATATATCTACTAGTGTATTTCAACTGTAACATTGTTTCATATATCGTGAAATATTGATGAGATATCGATAGTTTAGGTATAATCGATAAACGCCTTTACAATTCTCTCCTTTGATAAATATTTAATAAACCTAACCTCAACACTTTTACACTTGTATTTCCAACCCTTCAACTAAAACAACGTTACACACACTTAATTGGACGTACACACAGACTCGTTAAAATTACAGTACGTTATAAGGGGTGCGAGAAATTCTAAGGCCTGCGTGAAATTCAAAGAACAAATCCTCGAGGGGAGAAACTCGACGACAGAAGCCGTGTGTATCAATCGTACAATTGACTTCCCAAGATTTCATCGTGACGGTAATTCCATTAGTCTCTTCCGAAAATAAAATTCCGTTCGACTGCAGTGCCTCTAGACCAATTACATTCACTGACACCTGCAGTGCGTTGAACGTAAATTGTTTTCAGAGCAGAGAATGAAAATGTAGATACGTACATAACAGGAGAATATAGATATACTGTGTTGGTAAGTATTGAACGTTACATGAAACGAAGAAAAGAAAAACGATTTGATTTGGACTTATCGACCGAGTTCGTGATTCATGTCTAAAATGATTCATCCCAATGGGTAAGTCGATACATAGATTTCGCGGATATTGAGCGTGCAGCAGGACGATAGGTTAGAAAGGTGTTACACACTTTATTAAAATTTTGTAATAAATGATTTGTGAGGGAAAGCATTAATAATGGTTAGAAATTATATAGAAATTCTTAAAAATGTCTAATCCGATGCATAACGCTTAAAACAAGACTAAAAAAATTAAAATTTTACAGAGAGAAATTGATTAATGGACAATAGGAAGAGTTATTTCTTATATAAAATCCATTCTAATACATACACTGAAAAACATTGATTATTATATGATATAAACTCCTTCATCGCACCCGTTATAGGAAGCCTTGGAAACCATAAGGATGGGATGGAAAAGGAGAAGGAACAAGAGACAAAGAGGAAACAATAGACAGGAACCTTAAAGCAGTAGGACAGGCCGTGATTGGATTTATTCTTCGAACTATAATTCATGCTATATTCTGTTGGCTGGGTTTGTTTGTAAACGAATTCACGGGCCACATAAAGCTGCGATCTAGCTATTTTGTTACACGCGGCAGCTGCAGCTTTATTCACCGTCTTACCGTTCCTCGATGGTTACAGAACATAAGGATATACGAATATATACATACCTGATTTCTAAACCGAATCTGTGAATCGTAGAAAAACAAATGGATCAAAGTATATTATTATATTAATAAAATCCAAACATGTTATTGAAAATACAGAGAGCATTGTAAGGAATAAATATCATTGAGATATTAATAACCTTAAAATAGATGGCGCTACTGTCTCCTTAATTCTTACTTGATATGTTACTAAATTTTTCCCTTATACGTAATATATTGTTATGGGTGTATATATTAAAATTAGAATGGAGAAAATACTAGGAAGCATTGAATGATAAAATTTTAGAAATTACAAGAGCAGATAAAGAAGAACCGTTGAAGTAGGAAGTAATTTCAAGACATTCGTTTTAACCAGCCAATTGATATCCATGGAATTATGAAACGAAGTAAAAGAACCGTAACAGTTTCTGATACTATCTCCAACCAGAAAGTAATATTTCCTGGAAAAGGAGTGACTAAGTTTATTTCTTACAGAAAAATGATTGGATACGGCACAATGTTGTCTAAATGTCTGCTCTGTTACAGTTAGAAAATAAATAACGAATTTTAAGATTCGATTAATTTTATTAATAAATATTCAAACAAAAACTTAAAAATTTTACTTGTTTCTTTTTTTTTATTAGTCTTATTTTACATATATTTACTAGCTTTTTAATTTATTTAAATGTACCAATTTATTTTTATTTATCTTTTTATTTAAAATATTTATAACGAATAGGATTAATATGAGTAAATAAATTAAGAACATTTGTTAATCGTAATTGTAGAGACATTAATATATGTAATCATACAAACTATTGTTTAATTTTTATTGTTCATGTCTTTTTCAATTTCAATTGAACTAGCTTCTGTCCTCCACGACAGGAAAACTGAACTAAGTTACAAAGAAAATAAGATTTACATTCAATACCCATACTCTTTCTCAGTAATATAGCGAATATCTATTGGACGAACATTTAATGTTCAGAATTAATTTTTAGAAAGTTACATATTCGTGGTGCGAAAAATTGCTACTAACGTTTGATTTATTTTTAATGAGCTTACTTTCCTAAGGAAAAGTTAATTCTCCAACTTAAAGATCGAAATAAGATATAAATTCGAATATTGAAAAAACAAAATTACTCATTAATAATGAACTGAAAAGTTATACTAATTATACAATATATTTAAAAAAAGACTTATTAGAATAAATAGTGTGCATATGCCAGCGCGGGTAAAACGAACGTAGTAGTTAGTCATTAAAAGGAATGAAATAAGTATGCAATAGCTATCGAGTGTAAAAAATTATAGGTTAAAAATCCTGAAAGAGTTAGTTATTAAAGAGATAAAGAATTGCGTCGAAACGTAGAGTTCAAGTACCGCCGGAGGATGCATCTTTGTGCGCACCTGAATTAAGGTAGCGTTCACACGAACGCGATCAAACAAAGCTACAACCCACGTCCAGCTATGGTGGCAATAAGTATGGAACGGTAAATGCGCGCCGCATACTCATTTCACGATCCGTCTTTCTGATCTATTTGTAATGCGACATCCATCGTAAACAGAATTCGAGAAGGAAACAAGCTTTAACGTGATCTTCTCGTGTAATTCCTTACTTTCTACACTAACGCACGAAATTAACAGGTTCCCCATTAGTTTTTCAAAATGGGCACGGAAGGTCGTGTGAAACGATATTTCCAATGGTAAATCTACACCAATTCCACGGGATTATGACATATGAACTGATATCATAATTAATAGATTATAATTATAACAGTGGAAAAATATAGACCAATAAATGTGTAGATAAATATTCGGAATATTATTATACGACGTAGAAATAATTAAAATTTGAAATCTAGGGAGAATCTAGGGACATTTTACATTTTTAGCATAGCATATATTTTAATTTGAATGGAATAAATGATGACCACAAGGTTATAAAAAATAAAATATCTAGAATATATTATACAAGCAATATGTCAACCTTAAAAAATTATTTTCACGAGGTTGTAAATTACACAATTTATGGGTATCAATCAATGTTCACTGTTTATAAATATTGCTTGACAAACAGGTTGCAGAGACCCAATGGAAACTGAGTCAAAGTGAAGGATCTCATTTAGCCACCCCACGTGCTATTGAACGCGTTTTACGGCCTGTGAGCATATATCCCGCTACTTTCGCACGAGTCGTTAATTTCAGTGCGAAATCCATCGGTTTTCATGATTTACAACGTAACGCTCCGGTATACGTTGCTCATTGGAGGAACGGCATAGAAACGAAAGCTGAAAACAAAACCGTCGCAAAGAAAACGACAAGAAAAGGGAGTCCGCGCATAGGGAACGTACGGAAAGCATATCTATAGACGAATCCAATCATTCCACTGTGAAACGTATGAGCATAAACTTCTGTCTAAATTATTCATCGTAAATAATCGACATACGTTTAAAACAAATTCGTATAATAAAAAGTGTATGAGATACATAAAAGAACCTCTATCGATAAATAATCGATCGAGTTGTTTGAGATTATTTCTAATAAGAATCATAATTACATTAAATTGGAAATTTAAAAAAGAAAGAAATCTGATCATAATCATCATAATAAATAAATACAAATAGCTTTTGGTTCACTTCGAAGTGATATTATTTACTACAATAATAAAATTCATCAATTATGTTGTGTAATAATCGAATGTACGGATAAATTTAATGCTTCCATTGATAAAAATCTTACCTGCCAGACGATTGGACGATCGAAGTCGGGTAGTCCTCATTAACTGGTTCGATTCGCGTTTTTGACAAGAACGACCGAGACACGGTCCTTGCACGAAAATTGGTTCTCGTTGTGGATGCAGCTTAACGATGGAAGGCAGGCCAGTCAGCCAGGAGAAATATGCACACATTCAGGTCCTACCGTTCGTGAAGGACCAACACTGACGCCCCATGGCGCGATCATACACTACACACAGAGACCGCCGACCTCTCTCTTCTTGGAAACAGATGACAGAGTGACTCGGTCACTGTAACCCACGAGACGTCCCACGGGAACACCTTTATGTCGCGATCTTATACAACGCAGCGCAACCACTTGATCATTGTACGAGGCTCCATTGGTCTCCACTCTCTTCGTCCTGCTTCTTTCCTCTTTTCTTTTTCTTCCTCCTCGTTCGTCTGTTCTTTTCACGGTGAACGCAAGAACTCGTAAGGCTCTTTTGTACGCAAACCGAAGTGACCGCGTGCTAACTCGAATGATTCACAGAAAGGGAACGACACACAATTTCACTGATGTACGTATGCATGAGATAATGAAAAAAGGATATGAAACAATCATTCAAATTGCACCACTACCTTCACATTATCTTTGAATAACGTTGAATTTATGCGATATCTTCGATACACCATGTTCGATTCACCGTGACTCCTAATTCCTTCTTCTATTAAACGGTTTTCATACGTCTTATGCTTCTGCACGACACTCACATTGTTTTTTCGTTCATTTCGTTTTTCGATCTAACTATCGAATCATAAAGAACAAGCGCGCGCTTTGAATATGCACCATACCCACCGTGTACAATTATGATACGTACAGCCCTTCAAGAATCGTGCAAATCACCCCCACCTTCAACGCAACCGGCATCACACTGAAAACCGGCTGGCTCGAGTATTACTCTCAAGCATAAAGCGGGAATACAATCGGAGAGCAGAACCATCTGTCGGAAGAATGAAGAATCATGTTGTTGATAACGTTGATCTGACCATAGGATATAACTGAAATACTTTTTGGCGGGTAATTAGTGTATGTTTAAAAGTGAGTTGTTAAATACAAATAAAACGAATAAAAAAAAAATATGACAAATGGTAGACTTAACAGACAATAAAGTGATATATTAATTAACTTTAAAACCAAAATTTTTTACTGAGAAATAAACCTATTACATTATACACAATTAATTGAAATATTTTGTACCGCCTATTCAATACAAATATAAAATTTTAAGATATGGACATTTTAAATTCGTAATAGAAAATAAAAATACAAAATAAATATTAAAATATCTATTGAAAATCGATTAAAGCAAATAAAACATATGGCCACCTATCTAGATTTTAGATAGTTTATGTTTCTTCAAATATAAATGTGTACGAACATGAGTTACACTCGTTACAGGCTGCCAAGTGTGTGTTATATTCTTTTACTTACCCAAAAAAATAGGAAAATAGGACGAAGAGTGAAAATTAGTATCGGCTTTAAAAGTAGAGAACTTATCGACATTATTATCGATATCTTTTACTATTGAAAACAAACGATAGTTTTTTTTGGCTGTCGATATATCGATTTTCTGTAATGACTATCGATAGTTTTTCACCTTTGCTACATACACAGCGTATGCTTACTCATAAAGAATATATTTGTTAGACAGACTATAGTAAGCCATTCGAAGGAAAGTAACGGCGCGTTATTAACGGGAGAATTGGTTAATGTAAATTGACAAAATGTATACTGTTACATGTATCGCACCTGTCAATATTGCTGTTTTAAAGTATTGTACGTATTTTTCAATTTTTCTTTCTTTTTCTTTTTTAATATAAAGAGTACAATGTTCATAATATATGATAATTTATTATTGATATATAGGAAATATGTGCATCTATTTTGCTGCTGTTTCCAACATCATATTGACTTTTAAATAATACGCACTTTCGATTTATAACTTTCGCTACAATTAATTCCGATACTTCAAACTGGGATTTCCAAATCTACTTAGCATATCCTACCAGATAACGTAAAATAAATCTTAAAATTATTAGTCCACCAAGACGAATTAAATGATTAAATATGTTTAAAATTTATATTAGAACATTTAAATTTTACTCATTACTATATCATATATTTATATTTTTGATATATTACATTTTCGAATAATATTCGATGAATTGAGTGGTACTCTTTTAAACCGCACATATTTCTAATCAACACCAAGCTTTAAGGGGAGTAGGAGAAGAATGGGTAAATACTAAATGTAAAATATTATTTTCGGAAAATGAATAATTTCTGAAATATAAATGAAAAATTTTTATGCATAGAAATCTGTCGTATAGAGAGATAGTTAAAACGACTATCTTCTCTGTGTATAATAATTATTGCCGAGTATTAAACAGTCGATAGTCTAAAATTTGGTGTTGATCGGAGATATGTATCGTTCAGAAGAACATCCAAATCCAAATTCTAAACCAAAATTACTAGTTTTACGTTTAAAAAATCATGTATTCGAAAGTTATTTTTGTATGTGACATGCTCAATGGATAAAATCTCTATTGAATACTTTTATTCAAATAACCGCTTTTTAAAATTTTTGATGAATACTGTAGATATTATAAAATCTATTGTAAAAAATGAATATTTTATTACTTTTGAGAAATCTTATTTTTATTTAGCAACAGTTGTTTACTGTATGTGAAAAGAATAAATTTCGAATTATTACAGCATATATGTATGATCTTTTTTAGTTATTTCAGTTTAAATACATATTTTTATTTTTCTTAAATATATGAATTCTTTTTTTAGGGGGTAAAAAAGATGAAGAATTAATATTACCAGTAAATGATTCTATTAGTGCTACCTTGGACACTGATCATGTAAAAATATAAATATATTTAAGATAAAATACAATAATATTTTTATGTTTTATTTTAATTTTACTAATTTTTAATTTTAGTTATTTACAAAAACTACTGTAATGACAAGTGAAAATTTTAAAGAGGACCGTATGTGGCTGAATGGACAGTAAGTATTAACAATTTATTTTATTTTAATATATCATAAAAAATGTTATATTTTTTGCAGAGAAGAAAATATGGAGAACTGTAGATTGCAGCGTTGTTTAACAGAGAGTGTGTAATTATATAAGAGAAATCTTGAAATCTTTTGATAATACTAAATTATATTATCTTAGTTAGGAAAAGGGCAAAACATTCCAAACATCTTCAATGGAAAATTCATATTTGTTCAGAAAACAATTTTCCAACTGGAGCTGGTCTAGCTTCTAGTGCAGCAGGTTATGCTTGTCTTGTACTGGCTCTAGCTAAATTATACGAGATAAAAGTATTGCAATATAAACATAATTATAAACTTTAAAATATACCAAATTAATTAGATTCTCTATATGTTTAAATATTTACTGTTAGGGTGAACTTTCTTCAATAGCCCGTATTGGTTCTGGATCAGCATGCCGCAGTGTTATAGGAGGTTTTGTAAAATGGTCTATGGGGTCTTTACCAGATGGTTCTGATAGTATAGCAAAACAAATTGTACCTGCTTCTCACTGGCCGGAAATGAGAGTTATAATATTAGTTGTGTGTATTGTGTTTAATATTTGTTTTGTGCTACATATTCTATTTATTTATGATTTAATATTCTACAGCTTGATGACACAAGAAAAAAAGTTCCAAGTTCAATTGGAATGAGAAGAAGCATGGAGACATCTGATATGTTAAAATTAAGGATAAACTATGTTGTATCTGATAGAGCGAAAAGAATTGAACGTGCAATTATTGAAAAAGATTTTGAAACATTTGCTATATGTACCATGAAAGATTCAAATCAATTGCATGCAATATGCATGGATACATATCCACCACTTTTCTATATGAATGAAGAATCACGTGCTATTGTTGATCTTGTTCATACATATAATGAAACTGTTAAAAAAGTACAGGTATTAATATAAAGTATATCATTTTTTCTAATTCATATAGAATATGTTATTCATTTTTATTTTAAATATGTTATTTACTTTAGGTTGCATATACCTTTGATGCAGGACCAAATGCAGTTTTGTATCTTTTGGAGGAAAATGTGCCAGAATTTTTAGGAGTATTACTTTATGCTTATCCAGAAATTGGTAAAATAGAATATTGCAAAGGACTACCAAGAGATAATATTTTAATTTCACAAGTAAATATTTATATCTTTTTACAACAGTTATATCTTACTTGATGCATATTTTGAACAAAAAAATCTTAAATTTGTTCTAGGAATTAAATAAAGCCATGAATATAAAACCCCATGAAATAAGCCCTCCAGTACGTATTAAATGTATGATTCATACTAAACTTGGAGATGGTCCGAAGTACATAATACAACCTGAGAATCACCTTTTAAATCAAAAAGGACTGCCCATTAATCATGTCTAAATTTATTATTAAAAATAGTAATAGTCTAATAGTAGTAGTATTTTGTCTTTTGTTAACTTAAAGACCTTGGTAGATTATATATAATTTCTATATTGTTTTATATACTCACCATTTTATATTATAACTGTATTATAGAATTTACTGTTTATATAATATATTATTTTATTTAATAACTTGTACTGTATAAAATTCTTTCATTCAAGAAATTCCTCAATCATAATAAAGTACATTTTCGCAGAATATTAATCCCAATGGAATTAGTAATGGCACAAAAACATTGTGTAATGATAAAACAAATAATTTATTTCCAAATAATTGCAATAAAAAATGTGTAACAAAGAAAAAGAATTAATAATGATAAAAGAGATTGTATAATAGACAATCTGTAATAATTGAACCAGAATTATTAATAAAAGAAAAATAATATATAATAAAGTAAAAAATAATTTGTTTGAAAATAGAATCTAAACTAGTATTTATGGAGATTTGAAAATAACAACATTAATCTAACAAGAAGAGTGCAAGTTCTTTGGATCACCGACTTAGTAGAAATTTCGCAGATTTGTAAATATCGTCATGCGGTTCCAGAAAATATTTTATCATGGTCGCAACTACTCAATAATCTTCCAGATATTTACGATTAAAGTTTCATTACTTCAATAATTACAGCTTTATTGTCGTGAAGGATTTGGCTTTACGATGCAATTGTAAAAGTTCATAAATTAATCGCAGGAATTGAGTAATTAATTAATTTTCTAATAAAAATTCAAAAGGGAACAGTCAGCACCACCTATGATTTTTATCTGGAACTGTTCCATTAGTTCGAGTACACAACTGTAGTTGGCGCTGACTGTTCCCTTTTGAATTTTTATTAGAAAATTAATTAATTACTCAATTCCTGCGATTAATTTATGAACTTTTATAATTGCATCGTAAAGCCAGATCCCTCACGAACTTTCCAATATACTTTTCGATATAAATTTGTCCCCAACTAATTAATTATTAATAATTGTTCTGCGCAGTGTTTGAATTGTTGTGTAAGATCGTCGAAGGCGCCATTGGTTTTTCATTAATTACTATCCTCAACGCAATTAATTTATGAAACTTTATGCACTCGTTAGGAAGACAATGTCCTTGCGAATCTTCTCATATAACTTTTGATCACATTTTGCTTCTAGTTTCGTTGAGTATTAAATATTTTCACGGAAGATCGTGATGGTCGTTGTTACGAAATCATAGACGCCATAAAACAAAAATTAATAACTAACAATTTAGAGTTAAATTCTTTACGAATATTATATAAGAATGTAGCCTGAAGTTCCAGATTTGCAATGAAATTATAAAAGTTTATAAATTAATTACAGAAATTGAGTAATTAATAATTTTTCACTGCCGGAGCCATTCTATCCTTTTCTATCCCCACTCTGTCCTTGTCTGTCACGTGACGAGCTTTACGACGACCTCCTTGCCTATTCTATATTCCTATCACTTTTCCGAGCAAATGAGCCAAAATCATAGATGGCGCTGATCGCAGGCGGTAAAATTTTGATTCAAACTAAATACTAGAAATCAATTCGGCTATAGAAAATTAATAAATTTCCAAGTTTTTGTAATTAATTCATGAACATTTATAGCTACACTGCAAAGTTGGAATTATAGGCAACATTCTTATACAATATTTAATTTAATAATTAATACTTACATGAGCAATAGGTTTTGTATTTCCTGTAGTAAATAAGATTGCTACAGAAGAGTGTTTTTCTTGCATAATATTCTTATTGTTTTATAATAAATATATACTAGCATAAGAAAGCGCAAAAAATAAATTTTTTTATTAAGAAATTTTATTTACAATTGTTTATTTACAATATTTTCATAGGCGAAAAATAAATACAAAATAAATTGAAAAAGCTATTTTTTGTTGGGACAGGAATCGAACCCCAGTCCATCATCATAGAAATTCTCGTCTGTTGCCGCGCACACACGACTACTCTTCGAAATTGTAGACAATAAAGCTGTAATTATCTAGTAATGAAACTTTAATCGTAAATATTTTGAAGATTATTGAGTAGTTGCGACCATGATAATATATTTTCTGGAACTGCATGACAATATCTACAAATCTGCAAAATTTCAACTAAATCGGTAATCCGAAGGACTTGCACTCTCCTTGTAAGGAAACACCAGAGCAGCTACAATAGTCGCTATATTTCTCAGAATTCTACTTTATTTAACTTTTCAAGAAAGGAGGATAAAATTTTAATTCCCGTTCACAATATATAAAAAGGTCAAGGGTTTCATACAGTTCCTTTAATACAATATGCATAATATACACAATTGTACTTTGCATATGTGTAAAAAGCAAATGTACCTGTAAGATTTTAAACACACATAAAAAACGTTTCGGGATAACTCTATATCTTATTTGTTCTATTGTTTACACTCATACGTTAGTAACAAAAATTCCCTAGGTTATCGTATGTAGATGTCTAAATTGCAATTTCAATACCAGTTAATTATTTAAGTATTTAATTGTATAATATCTCTAATATTTGTAGTGCAAGCAGTAAAAAAATAAAAATTGGAAAATATACAAATTGAATTATGTGTAAAACAAAAGTCATTACAACAGTTTTGGATACTGTTATTAAATCACCTAATTTCGGACAATGCTTGCGAAAAGTAAAGATTTTTGTGTTTTGTTTTTTTGTCTTTTTTCTTTCATGTATATTTAATAATTAACCATAGAAAATACGTGATAAATATTATTTGTTACATCATAAATTTATGCAATAAAAATGAAGTATAAGTTCACTTTTAACCTATTTTCAAATATGTTTTCCTGAACAGCTCCAAATAATTTCAGCAGGTTTAGGAAATGGAAATTGTAAAGCACAGTTAGTTGTATCTGAGGAACATTTAAATTTAGGTGGTTCCATGCATGGTGGTTTTACAAGTACTCTTATTGATTGTGTTTCATCATATGCCCTAATGTCCCATAAGACTAATGCAGCAGGTGTTTCAGTAGATTTAATGGTTACGTAGGTATAATATTTTTATGGTTTTTATACACATTTCTGATAAATTATAATATGGATGGTAATAATTAATACATAGGTTTATGAAACCTGCTCTTCCTGGTGATCTTGTAACAATTGATGCTAAGACTATACGTGCTGGAAGAACACTAGCTTTTCTTGCAGTGGATATTACAAAAGATGATGGGAAACACATAATTGCTCATGGACGACACACTAAATTTATTGGAGAAAAGAAGTAGAACCCATGTTATTATATATTGTTAGTATTTAATGAATTGAACATTTTAAATAATACAATAATATACTATAAAATCCAAATATAATCCAGTACTATTTTAATATGCATATAATGTTTATATTATTACATAAGTGAATACAGTTGCTTTGCTGAATGTGTATCATGATGTCCTATACATATTGTTTCATCCTTAATTTCTGTTAAGCGTTTTTGTTTAATATACATATTCAAACATCTACATACGTTTAAAGAATGTTAATAAAAATATTTTCTAATGTACTCAAACAAATTTTATAAAAGCTATTATGTAAATAGTATAAAACAAACACATGGCACAAGGTCATAGAAATCTGATTGTTCAACACTGTGACCAATATCAAAACTGTACATATTAAGCAATACAAACATTTATAGTCTCTAATTTAAAGTTTGTGTTAGTTTGGATTCATAACACCAAAAAGGTATCTGAATCTTTGCATTGTTAATAACGAAAATATTACTGGATAAAATACAATTAAGATAGTTTTTGCTCTATCTAAATTAATTCTGAAACATACGTATATTATGCCACTAAAGTAATACGCAATTCTTTGCAGCCTAAAAATTATGAAAGTAAAAAATCGCGACGAGGAAATAAGCTCTATTATTGTTTTTATAAATATCATTAAGCTCGTTTTAGTATATACCATTAACATATCAAACATGAGACTAGAAATAATAACAGACATCTAAATAACGAATCTGAATCAATGGAACATTTATAAGCTAATCTTCTTAAATCGAGCAGCATCTACACTTTTTGTATGTACAATAATAATGTGCATTAATAAATTTTGAAGAGGAAGCAAATCTAAAATAATGAAATCGGATATGTCGGAATAATGGCACATTGTCTGTTGTCTTATTTTGACTTCTTGATATCCTGTAGAAGTGATCTTAATTCTTCTACTTTATGAGACAAGGATTCTGCAAGGTGCCTAACCTTCTTGGACTCCTGTTCAGTTTCCTCAATTGTCTTCTCTAAATATTCAATTTTTTCATTATAATTATGTGTACTTGTGTCTTTCAAAATAAAATTATTTTCTGGTGGTAAATATTTGGCGGCGCTACGTCTGAATCTTGAAATTGCGTTACTATGATCTTCGCATCCATCGCAACAATCAGACCAAACCCTTAAATCCACATATGGAATTTCATCACAGGTTACGAATTTATTATCATCTTCTGGAAGCAAGAACACATTTGGTTGAATTCTATCGATATTATCGCCATTGTCGCATAGAATCCTAGCTAAGCTTGTCTGTTTTATTTGAGAAAGTTGTTCCGATTTAAAAACAGATAGATTCTCATACCAAAATCTGTCGCCATTTCTAGTGCGTCTAAATTGCTCTAATAAAAGACATTTAAAAAGTGGCCCTACTTTGGCATTAGGAAGTTGGTCCTCCAATACCCCACCAACCCAAACATCCATATTTCCAGGATGACCGTACAATTCTCTTAACTTTTGTCTAACCTTAGCGCTACGAATTTCACCAGCTAAATCCTCGAATGTCTCAACGTGAGACATATTGCAGAATCGTCGCCATTCTAAGTAACCTGGAAGAGCG
>NW_016915373.1:627854-632324 GCF_001483705.2 Eufriesea mexicana | reverse complement strand
GAAGAGCGTGATCTCTACCACGCTGAATATTCATGGCAGCTAAATCTAAAGCTACTGCATGAGCAGTATAAAATAATTGCTCTGTCAATTCGCTATTTAAATTTTCTTCAGGTAATTTTAATTTCGCGGCTGTAGCAAACATTCCTCTAACTAAAGGATCCACGCCACCTTCTTCAACCAATCTCCACGGCGCAAAGAAAGCGTCTCTGAGTTTAAGAGGACCTTGAGGAATCGATTGGAAAGATTCGTTAAAACGCTCTAATCGAGGTTGAATTAAAGTGTGACCAAATCTTAAAGCTGCAGTGGCAAAAACATTAGAAATACTAGCATCGAGATTAGGATCATAACCTCGATACGAACCTAATAGTTCTTCGACAGTACCACCAAATACGTGGGGTATCCAGTGTTGATAAGTGATATGTTGCATTTGAGCCGCAACGATTTTCCTGGCCTCCTGGTATAATTTTTCCCCGTTCCATTGAGGATTCATATCACGCAAAGAACGAGCTATGCGATTATGTTCGCGCAGCCATATTGTGTGCATCGCTAAAAGACCCACTTGTTCGTTAGCTCTGATGTCTCCAGTTACGAAACAGTTTATGGCACTTTCTAAAGGATTTCTCCTACAATCAACAAATTGCCCTGCGGCATATGGAAGAAGAGGTTTATGACCAGGAATTGTAGGCCCTTCTCGTAACAGTCCGTGATCCGTAGAGAAATCACGTAGATCTCTGGCTAGGGCGTCGTCGTAGCCATACACTTGAGACGCATCCATGTAACTAGTTAATTGATTTAATTGTTCCCGAGGAGTAAAGCTGCCCCATAATAAACTGGTTGCACCAGATCCGCAAACTGCACTTGTTCTAATGAAATCGATGCATCTTCTGTTGTTAACTCTAGGATCACCAGGTGGAACGTCCATGGGAAAGCAGGGTGCAGCATTATCGCAAGACTTTTTACAGTCTATACCATCCCAGGATTCACTAGAAACTGATGGGAGTGCATGACTTAAATCGTGATCCAAAAATTGACCCCATTGCATCACCATATGTGTGATTCCATCGTCTGAAGTTACGTTATGAGTGGTTATTAGAGTTGTGGAGATTAAACGCGCTGAAGGTTTTGGATATCCATAGTAACGGCGACTTCTGTCCCAACCCACTGGTGCTGAAAATCCATTCTCATAAATTGGTTGTAAAACTCTACGGAAACCAGTATAAGAAGAACCCCAAGTGGGGTGGCGTAGATTGTTGCAGCTGCCATCTATACTACGATATTTATTGTGATAGCACATATTTGTGCAGTTTTGCCGACGTCTGTGACCAGTACATCCGGATAATCTTTCGATCTCTCTGACCTATAAAATGTTAGAAATTTTTAACATACAAAATTATACACTGAAGAAGTTACTTAATTAGCAAATGGAATAATAACAATTGAAGTAATTACAAGGGAACAAGAGCGGTATGAATTGGAGAACACACCTGTTCTGCCGTAAGTATTTCTTCATATCGAAATTCAGAACTGGTATTCGCACTCAGACCTGAATTTACCATTCTTCGTATATTGACAAGTGTTCTGTCGAAAATTTCAGCTGGTCTGGCAGCAGCACGGCCAACAGCGTCTGGAAATCGTGAAAGTCGAAATGGACTTGCCCGATTCGATCTATCACCACTAAAGAGATCTATCAACGTGTTATTTATGGCTCGATCGATTTCCTCCGTAGCATCCTTGAAGGCTCTTATTAGCAGAACATCTGTTGCTCCGGGCTGGCGAACACGTACCAGTGCCTGAGCGGTTGCTCGGCCATATTGGTTCACGGCGGAACACTCATACCTGTGTACACAATTCTTGATTTACGACAGTGAAACCAAACATACATCACGATGTCAGAAATATGATAAGCTGGTATATTTAGTCCCTCTGTATTGCAAATCTCCTGTTATAAATACTTTAGCTGATATTATGTTACATAATGTTATTCAATAATTGTTGATGAATTATTTATTCTAGTAGACAATTGATCGTCATTTTTTACTATTTTTTTGAACTATTTAATATCTTTTTATGACTCTAACATAAAAAGTAAGAATAATTAGAATAAAAAATATTTAGATTCACCTTCCGGCATCTGCAGCGGTAACATTATAAACATAAAGGCTTCCTCCACGTGATATTCGAAATCTGGATCCCTCCACAGCGGTTCCATCCTTTTTCCACTGTATCACCGGTTTTGGGACACCTTCTACCCTGCAGGGTACCTCTATAATAGCCCCAATTTCGGCCTCCATATCGTGAGGCTCATATATAAGCCTAGGAGCATTGTTAAACTGGGACTCATCTACTACCTTCAAATCTGCACTCGTTTCAGCGTATCCATTTGAGTTTCTTGCTTGGCAAACATATCTGGCTGAATCTGTCTCCTTCACGGCAAAGACCTTCAACACACTTCCATCATTTTCAGTAGCAATACGACCACCCACATTTAGTAATTGACCGTTTCTCCACCATTGAATACTTGGAGGAGGATAACTCTTTACTCTGCAAGTGAATGATACGTCTGTACCAACTTGTACAATCTGAGACTCAGGTAATTCGGTGAATCGTAATGAGGATGGCACTGTGATTATTGCTCTGGCCTTTCTCGATCTTGTGTAGCCCATTTCGCTTTTAGCAATGCATTCGTATTCACCAGTATCTTGTTCTGTTATATCTGATATTACTAATGTTCCATCGTCTTGTATTACGTAACGGTTTCCATCGGCGGATACTTCGTTGGAATCTCGCATCCATTTGATTTCCGGTACAGGGTCACCTATTACCTCGCAAGTAAAGCTAATGGTCCCTCCTAGTTTAACTTCCACATCCTGAGGCCCATTCATTATGCGTGGTTCAACTGAAAAATAAAAGCACCATGAAGATTTAATAATAGCTTCTGGTTAAATAAAGTAGTTATAATCGCAGATATTTCAAGAAATAATAATAATAATAAAATAATAATAAAAATGTGATTATATTGTAATCAATAGGAATCAATTATATTTAGAGAAAAGAATAGTTGAATTATTTAAGGTCAATTTAAATATAGTTTGTATATTTATAATAAGCTCGAATATTCGTCTGTCAATTTGTTTGACATCTGGCAAATCTTTTATAGTAAAGTGATTTATCCGCAGATAAGAGTGATCACAGGCCTCTAGAATTAGCTAATCGTGGATAATACAAAAATCAAAATTATCATCGCAAATGACACGCCGGTCAGCCTCTCCTACTTCACCTCCATTACTACTAGAAAATCAACTTTCACAAAAAAAATTTCTAACTATATAAGGTAACTGTAATTTGTAATATTTTGTTATGTTGTGAAGCAAACTTCTTTTAATATTAAAGGGTACGAAGCAAGTGAAAATGACTTTTCATTTTTACCGTTACTAAAATCGCATAATTACTTTTCACACGATTAATGTTGGCTTTCATTAAGATAGAAATGCAATTATATAAATGCACTTATTTTTTGTTAGACGAAAATGTATTCATCTATATTATATATAGGTGTATATAATCCTGTTATTCCTTATCGTTTCTATGATCGCATGCAATCACAACCATTCAGTTACTCAACTGCAATGAAAATCGTTCATCGACATAGTTGTCAATGATCTTCCCTTCATCTCATCGGGCGACTGGCAAATGGCTGCCATCTCAGACGGCCTGCTTTGAAGCCTCTGCACTAGCCAAGCCAAATTGCAATCGCAAACGAGAGCATTACTGTCCAGACGAAGACGCGTCATGGGTCCCACATTGCGAAAAGCGTCTGCCGGCAGATGATGCAGCATGTTGCTATGCAAGAAGAGTCTCTCCAATGACGGTAAATCATTGAAAGTGCCTTTCTTAATTTCTCTGAGATGGTTGTAGTGTAAGTATAATTGCTCTAATTTTGGTAATCCAGAGAATGCTCCTGGCAAAATACGTTCTAAACGATTCTTGTATAAATAAAGGATCCTCAGGTTCGTTGCACCTTCAAACGTCCGTGGTAAAAGGTGTCTAATGCGGTTATCATTTAACAAAAGAGTGTGTAATTCTGGTAAACCATGGAAGGAACCTGGTCGCAGTTCGGCTATGTTGTTGAATCGTAGATCGCTGTAAAATTGATTTAATTCTATTAATGTAATGAACAAATAAATAAGAGAAATATATTTAAAACAGAATAAAGATAAGATTTTTTAATATAAAGTATGAGTAAAGATAGTGAAATTTCGTAAATTGAGAAGTCGGTTTAATTGTATTAACTTAATTTTAATAATATAGTATTATCAAAGGAACTATTATATAGCTATAGGAGATATAATTTAAAAAAAAAATGAATTATATTTTGTAACAGTGAAATTTTTTAATTGATAATTGATTTAATGCTACGAATTGCAGAAGAATGTGCAGAAAACATATAATCGAGGTTGGTCAAATAGGGAA
>NW_016915373.1:597463-627716 GCF_001483705.2 Eufriesea mexicana | reverse complement strand
AGAGTCAAAGAAAATGTCTCGAGGAGTAGGAAGAACTCAATGAAAGCGTTTCGAACAATTTGACATCACTTCCGTTCCTTTTCCACACATCTATATAATTCAAACTAAACTTCTTCGTTATATATAGTTTATGACCTATCTTAAACTACTTTGTATTTCACTCATCCTTTGCCAAATTCTTCGAATAATAAAGCAACAGACCTTTATTTACTTATTCTTACTTATTCTTTTATCAAACTTATAATAAAGAGATTATGCAAAAGAATTGCTATGTGAGTTGGTTTTCATGTTTCTCTCGTAATTAAGCAATAATCGCGCAACAAGTATCGATTGTAGCCTCAATAGACTCAAGAAAGCCCGCGAACTAACGAAGAAATTTGAATTTCATCATTCGTTGAAATTTGAATTAAGTTCCATCGAAAGTTCATTCATTTCGACTTGTTTTAGTTAATTATCGGGTGGACATGAATTTTGTGAGCTTGAGGAAATCTTGCCGAGAAATAATGACGGCGTTAGACGTCATTACACGATTCGCCGCTGCAAAGATCGTCGGAGTTATAAAGCGCGAAACTCTTAATTAACGATTTTACTCGACTCGTTGCACATTATTTCCTCAGTCTAAATTGCTGGGCGAGTTCTCTGTCCGACGCGCCGGTATTTTAACCTCTTTAGCGCTCCAGCTGATCTTCCAGTGGCTCGTTTCGTGGCGAAGCACCAACCAGGGGAACGAAAATGGAACGATCCGTGAGTAAAGCCAACTGCTGGTGACACATTGCGGAATAATGAAAGACTTTTCTGCTAGAAAGCATTCACGACCAACCACGGTTGTATTCTACTTTTTAGTTTTCCGGCTCGTACACCTTTTCATTCATGTTTTTTTCAATTCCCCGTCAAGTGCGATAAAGCCGAATTGATGATTACCTGGAAAGAGTATGGGATTGAGAAGTTGTAAGAAATATCGGGAATGAAACAGAAATTTGAAGAACTGCTGGAAATTCGAGAATTGATCGATATTTAGAACGCGGAAATGATTGAATGAAAATATGTTTTATAGAAATTTTAATAGCGTAATGTGAAATATGTACACCGCGTACAATGAAAATGCAGGATATAAAAGAAATTCGCTTTCACCGACCCAAGCATAAATAATTGATTATTCAGTGATTTGTTTGATGACTAGGTATGTCGTGATGTAATCAATATTATACTACCAATTGTGTAATCAATTATAATTTCCCTTTTCCTATTTTAGGTATACCTTTGATAAGATTTATGATATTAATAAAATAAATTTGAGTTCCTGATAATATTATCAAATATAAGATTCGTATTAACAAAAGAATTACCTATATTACCAAAATTATCGAAGTTCAGTATATCATGGGTTATATGTATTATTATAGTACGACTGTTGTTCTAATAACATTGCCACTGAATATTCTTGGAAAACTATAAATATTTTTCTTGTTACCTATCACACTTCTTCCATATATTTCTCTATAACATTTTATATAAAAGTTGGTTCTAATAAGAAACAATTCTTTTATCAAAATTTATAATTTCTTCATTCTTCTCAGTGCTACTCCCATTCTTAAATTGTTATTATATCTTGAATTATATACATATATTAATGTATAGTATTTAAAAAAATATTGGTCGCCTAGATTGCTAAAAAAAAGAACTGTATCAAATTACGTGTTTAATATATACAATGTGCAACAAAGAAAACAGAAGCTAATAAAAATGGTAATGAATGAGAATTAAATTTACTTTTACCGGGACTTGCCGACTTTACTATTTCACATCTCGATTGATATGGGTATTAATACCAGACATTATTTACCTTACCCGACCATTATAATTCTTCTCGTTATTCAATAGAAATGTAAGCAACCCAATCAAAGAGTGGTCGCTATTAATATTAATGAGGCCATAGTTGATGAATCGTACACTGACGAATAATGACATTATTAAAGAACATTAAATAGTTGTATTTTTAGAAAAATTTATCTAATAATGTTGACTTTTCGTTGTGCGTTTACTTAACATTATTCAACCAATGAAATGACGTCATAATTCGTCGCAAATTCATTTCGTGATTCACAAGTATTCTTATACGTGAAAAAATCACGTACAAAGTTAAAATATTTCGCAGTTTCTGTGGTCAATTATTTTTGCACTTCCCTCGTTTGGAAATATAACTTCGCCGTAATATATTTGTCCACTTGTGGAATAAATTTCAAATTGCAGATTTGTAGAAGAAAAAACTTTTGCTTCCAATCATTATTACACTAAAACATTGTAAAATTTGTTAACTTATAATGTTTCTTATGATATTGTTTGGAAATAATGATAATAATATTGATAAAATTATTTGTAATATTTCACAAAATATTTTCATTATAAATAATTTTAATTTTTATATACTTTTTGTTGTGTAATCTTCGGAATAATTCTTTCAATGTGTATTTATTGCTTAATTATTTAGACAACGATCGTTGGGTCGAGAGAACTTTTATTTCGGGGGCACATTGATAATTTAACAAAGGTGTATTTATTCAATGAAGTCGGAGCGAACCCCATTTAAGAGTGTACTCGATATTCAGGTCAATATCCATAATAGGTATACCTTCGCTGATCGATCCGAAGACCATTCACTTTATCATTTTAAAAGATTTTCGATCCCTAAAATTACGTATAATATTCGATGTTTGCATTATTTTTTGTTATAAATTATAAGAAATAGGTACCTGTTAGAAAATTCCTTTTCAACATCATCTGAATAATGATTGAAAATAATATAATGGAAGCATTTTTTGTAAAAAATTTTCTCTGTAGTATCTTTAATCTTATTTATAATATATTACAGACACTTACAACACAGTTATCATTATGTACTTTCACGTATTAAAAGTGTGCAAAAGTATTTACAGTCACGATGCCTTTGTTATATTATACGAACGTACAGCTAGACTCGAATTAATCGTTTCAAAGTAACGAGTAACACTTCTTCATTGTCCTTACGAAGATACTTCAATTTAACGAGATCATTTTATCTGAAAGAAAGAACAGAAACCATCGAGAAGCATTCATATCAATTATTAATCGAAATACGATTCGACTCCCTCTTAATGAAGATATTCAGCCTCCTACCAAACAGTAATTTTATTCGTATCCTGCTTCAAATTATTCCAACGATATCTGTTCAGTAGTTAGTTCGAACAAATTCTCATTCTTTCCCTCCGACGTTTACGAACAAACTTCCAATCCACTTTGCCTCTTCCAGTTACAAACAATGACTATCGGAAATGTTAGAAGGAAGAGTGAATTCGCGAAAATAGTACTAGTCAGAAACCGTGAAGGTTGGTTTACACGATTGCGGAAGACAGTGGAGTTTAACGACATCTGTTGAGCTCCTGTGATCATTTTTTAATATAACCGACTATCGTAAGCGAGTATGAAATCAAACAAGATTTGTTATACTGTTCGTATAAATAGACGTAACGTCATTGTGTTTAAACGAAAATCTATTATAATAGAGTGGTCAGAGAGAAAAAAATCTTTCGGTTGAAGCGATGTCATTTGCTTTGCACGTTTTATATGGTAGTTGACGATAGAAGAAATTGACATAGTGATCTAGTGGAAGAGCAAACAAGATTAGATCTTTTCACCTCGTTTCTTTAGAAGTGTTGTTATTAGGGAAATATAGTGAGTTATTATTTAAGGTTCTCACCATTATTTTATTATTTATTTTATATCGTTACTAAACTGATATTTTCATTTCTTTTTCATGTTTCAGTTCTTTTCTTATTAGCTTCTTTTTAATTTTTTAAAATTGTTATAATTATAAACAATTAAATTATTTGTTTTTTTGAGATTAACTCAATGTTGTTTTCTCAATACAACGGCAGTTTTCAGGAAGATAAATCCAAGGTAATCTAATATATACAATTACGTCATTGAAAGATTATTTAGTTATTAATGTTTCAATTTATACATTTATGTGTGATAAGAAGTATATAAATTATTTCATGATATTCTGTTACGCAGGAGGTCATCCGGATTAACTGAGTGGTAACGGTTCAATTAATAGCGATTTCTTTTAATTACGTTTCTTTACGGATAAGAATATTACTTGTTTGTGACTCATCTCCCGATACAAACACTTCATCGCTTCCCCTAAACAAGATTCAATTGTCGTCGATCCGACAATGTTCATACAGTTAGCGTTCGAAGTCACTCTTAACTTTATTATTAATAAAATTAAACACGTACAATTTATTTTCACGCGGAACTTCTCAAACTTATTTAACATAATCAACCGTTGATCTAAAAATTGTTTTTAGAAAATATGCTATTGGTATAATTTAAATAATTGCAACAGTTTTATAATAAATTTATTTCTAAAATTAATTTCTATATATTTTTTTATTATCATGTTTTTATATTTTTGTATTCTGTATCTGTTTGTCTATCTTTTCAGAAATACATATCCAAGTTTGACAACAGGAAAAAACACATAGTAAAAACGATAGAAAGAAAATATTGAAACGGAACCCTTAACCCAATTGGGGTTAACAGAAGCGAGAAAATAGCGCGATATGTGAATATTATCTATAGATAGTTCTTATCTTTCTTTCAACCGTTTGAGTAGAATACAATATATCTACTGTTTTGCGGAGAACAAAATTGAACGTTTTCCTTGCTAGAAGAAAGAAAGTGGGACATTGAATATATTGAAAATATTTGTCAGCGAATGAATGAATTTATAGTTAACCTTTTGTAGATATCTAATATTAAACGAACTGGTCAAAACGTTGGATAAAAGGATATCGAGAAATTTATGCAGAATTAAAAAACATGAAAATTTAACGATCACTGACTGATTTTTTCACATTATTTACTTTGGGTTTCCTGTGTTACATGCAGAATTTTTTGCAAATAAGTTAAAGTTTATATAAAGAAGATAAAGAAGGTATGAAAGTTCAGTAAAAACAATCCGTTATTTACAAAGTTCTACATATTCATTCATATAGTTGTCAAAATAAAAAGGCTTCGACTTCTTTAATGCACAAACTAGATTCGATAGGGATTAATCTATCACGTGCAGTGCGTAAAAGAATTCGCATTCACGCGATTCACCTTTGTTCCACTCTTCAAATATTCATTTACGTTCGCTTGCTCGCGTCTTATATTTAGATTATACTGCACGGTCACGCCTATTTTAACTGTATTCGAATACACTTAGGTATCTGTATCGTTCGAAGAGACACACAACACTGGTATCGAACTGTGCAATACACAATCTTGGTACGACCTCGATAAAGATTATTCTATGGAAAAATCATCGATTACGATCTGTGAGAACAGTCCAAATTTTTATTCATAAATTTATTTCATATTTAACATATAACTGTGATTAACTTAAATTAAGGAAAAGAGAAAAATCAAAATTTTGTAAGAAGTTTGCGTATTGTGACACAAGGATTTGTACCCTGGAGGAGAGATTATAACGATGATTCAAGAGATCATGAACCATTTAAGCACGTACATAAAGAATACAAGGTCGCTAACTAATATAGTTTCTGAGAATGTAACTTGATCTGTGTGTTCTATCTGTTTTGTTAATTTACAAGATGTTGGAAAATGAAAGGTAAATAATCTTTGTTTGAAAAGTCGAAGCATCATTTTCTGCAGCTATAAGTGATATTTCTAATTCGTCAGGAAATGTTAGCGAATAATCAAAGAATCACATATTTGAGTGATTTTACCACGTGGAATGATTTAACAAGCAATGTGTATATCGTATACGTAAAGTGATCACTCGATATACGTATTACACACGCGATTCCTTTCATATTGGATGAAACGCGATCCTCCAATTATACGAAGGAGCATACATATTTGATTAAAAGCTATTGCTCCCATGTGAGTAAGACGATCTAATATCATAGAACCTCTTGAAGTTTCAATTGACATGGTATTACGCGATTTTTCTTAATCATCGGAGTTAATGATCTAATTACTTGTGTACCGTGACTCTACTTTCTATCGATTGACATAGATAAAATCATTTATCTTTAAGATATTACAAATTAGTTTTGTATTTTTTCGGAACTTACATTTTTAATTTAATTCCCTGAATTTTCAGGGAAGGAAGATATAAAAATTGTGGACATTTAAAAAAAAAGAAAAGATAAAATTTAATGAATAAAAATGAAAAATAAAATAAAAGGCACCCGGCACTGAAGTTATCAAAACAAAGATATTAAATAAATATTAAAATAATGAAATACAATTGTATAGTTTTGAATTTTTTAAAAATTAGATACGATAAACTGTACCATATTTATACTTGACAACAAGCAGCCAACATAATTCTCCACATTCTATAAAGACTCGACGTACAAATATTCACAGCTTATACCATGAATATTTTCCGATTATTGTGATTCCAATTTTTTTGTAATTCAGCTGAGGATATGGTATGCATTGATATATATATATATACACATACACGCACATATATATATTTATATGTATACATATATGTTGCGCATAACCATCGACCGGAAGAACCAAGGATATGCGATGAAAAGGTAGAAAGAAGAAAAGAAGAGTAGAAGTCGAAGATGTAGCCACTTACAGAACCGTTGTGTTGGTTGGTACCCGTGGTATACGGTTCAGCTTCTGAAACATGCATCTCACAGTGTTTCCGAAGCACATGCACTTGTGAGGACATTCCGCGTTCCTGCTATTTTGCCATTGGTCAGCATACGATGATGGCAGGATCAACAGGAACGTACAAACGACACTTAACGCCAACCTCATTTTGCTGTACCCACGTGTGATCGAACCTGTTCACATCGAAGGTGTTCTTCGCACTGTTTCACGCTAACACGTGCTGCTGGTCGTCCAGATAAACGCGTCTTCCGTCTAGCAGTAGCGTTTGGACACTCGGTACTTTCACTTCTGCTTCAGAGATTCACGAACTGTTCCTCTAACGTTCGAGTTGTGGTTAGGTATCCTGGAACCAGGACCCATAGAATACTCTACGCCGCGTTAGCTTTATACAGGGTGGCGGATAATTTGTCGAACTTTGACAGTCAAGTCTGGAATGATTTATTGGATGTTTTTGAAGAACATAGAAAGGAAACAAAGTTCGATGAAAATTTTCTTTACAGTTGAATTTGTGCTGCACGTTAGGGTACCATTGTAGTGAATATTGAGAAGGTGAATAATTTGGTTTGTAATCACATATGGATTGGATATTGAAATACTGTTAAATTTGTTGGTAAATGGATGTTTAAAATCTGATATAAGCATTGCAGAATTATTATTCTGTATGAAAAGATTACATCTATATTTTAATTCTAAGATTTTAATAGAACATTTTTGGAAACGCTTTTTAGAAATGTTTTGTCAAAATTTGATTAAGAAATTTGCCATGTACAGTATATTCTGTTTAAATATATATATACTCAAAAGTATTTCACACTATTGAAATTAAATTCTCTTATCTTAGCACAAAAATTACCAACAAACTACTAAATATATTTTCTCAAATTAATTTTAATCTCAAATTAGACATACTGTCTATTCCAGAAATCCTATGACTCAGACTCCCATTATTCCCCATTAAAGCTTCAAAATAGTTTACCCAGAACTGCAGTTCTTCTATGTTATAAAAGAATTTCTCATCCAACTTCAATATCCACCAAATCAAACACTTTCTTCATTTAATTTCACTATCCAAGTCTTCGGAATCAAAAAATAATCTGTGTTTCTCAGCCCAGCCACTCTGCGAAATTCCTTCAAGTCTGAGCGACCATCGAATATCGTCTGTGAGGGTCGGTGGACGAAGCAACGACGGCGACAAAGGAATGAAGAAGCGCGGAGGGACGCCGCCGCTGCGTTCCCGTCTTGTCGTGGCGGTTCGGTTACTACTGGAGTCGCGTCGCGCCGTGCCGCTCCGCTCCGCGCGCTAACGAGCGTACGCGAGCTTTTCCTCGCAAGTGTAACTCCCCCACTTCTCGCAGACGCTCCGTTTCGCTCGATGCTGTTCCAATCCTCTACCTTCGCTTTCTTCTCATTCGTACATGTTTTTTATTTAGTTACCTGCACACGTGAATGCACTAGATGATACGGTAACCTCCATGAAATAGCGACATTGTAAAATAGGTTAGACGTCAAAGTTTGCACGTTCGAACGTCTAGATAAGTAAATTGACAGTAATTTGAAGAGATGTATACCCCAAGCTTTGTTTAAATTAATTAACAGCAGTGTTGTTAAGTATAATATCATACTATGGATATATCTCATTGTCATAGTGGGCGACCTTTTCTTGTGTACACTCCAATAATAATTTCAATCAGGAATATTATCACGAAATAGATAACAGCTAGGAATAAATATAAATACAAATAATTTTAACAATATGTTAAATATAATCAGTAAGAAAGAAAATACTTAATATACATTCTTTTGTGTAATGTTCCCTTTAATATGTATTAAGGGAGAACCGTACGAGTTTGCATATATAGCACGATTATAAATGATTGCTTCTTAACTCTTCGCACTGCGTTCCTTTTTGCGATGTGCAATTTCAAGGAAACCGTTGCTGTATAATTAGTCGCTTTGTAGCTGTCCACTTTAACGTTTTTTAGTAAGATGTTCTTTAGTAAGATGGGACAGTGTGTTCTCGCGTGCTGTATTCCGCTTTATGGCTTCTTTCCTAACTCTACGAGTTCCTGGTAAAGGGAATCGATGGTAGTTGCCGATTTTGTACTCCTTAAATCGTATACTTATCGACCTGTAAGCTCTGAAAGGTCTTCAAATTTTGACGTTGGGAATATTACTTGAATCCACCTATATTACCGTAGGGGAATTGCTTTCCGTCTAAATTATGGAATTTGAAGAAACAGTATGTAATAATGAAAACAAAATATTCCATATTGCTATTATTATTATTTTCATTAGAATGCGTTCGTGGTTTTCTATACGTATTTATTCAGATGAATGCGATTACTATGCAATAATAAAAATATACTATTCGTTAGATTTACTATATAGTAGTATATTGAAATATAAAAGCATAGATATATGGATTGCTCATTAACATAAGTTTAATACTTATTTGGAGACGAAGATAATATAATCGTTAAGGGTCTATCCAATCCTTGATTCGACCCTGCTCACGCAAACATTCCCCATTAACATTCCGTATGAAATTCGTAGGCAGATAAGTGGAATGCCCTGTACAGAAGCGCGTTTGCATACACGCCGATATCTAGATGCTGCATGCATCTGCGCCTATAGAACGTGCATGCATGCGAGTTCAACGAGCGTCGGAGAGGCTGGCGCCAAATGGTGATCCTAACACTGACCAAACGATCTGCAATCGCTTCCTCCTTTGTAGCTTCTCTCGATGACACGCAATTCCCGTCGTGAAATCGTGGAAAAGTGATTGAACATAATCAGAACTTATGTTTACAGGTTATTCCTGATATACAAATAGTTGCTTTGAGCGTGTTAGGATAGTTTGTTGAATTTTGATTGCTGAATGGAGAATATTGGTTAATAAACATTCCCTGGAAGGTGAAATTAATTTTAAATTTCTTTCAACATAAATTATAATATTATACAACATTAAAATTTTTAAATAATTACATATTCTAAAATGAAATACCATTTACCATAACCAAATACAATTTTCAATACCTATCCCATCAATTATTGCCTTTCCATTGTAGATATAGTATATCTCGAATACCGACGAAAAAAATTTCTCTTCCAGTCTAGTTACCCATATTGTTTCTATTTTCAAAACTTGATCGTGATGGTCCAGTAGTGATTGTCCGGACAGCTTGTTTATGTAAGTCAGTAATGTTTTCCTTTGAAAAGAATCTTCGTATTGGAACCTGTCGTAAAAATATTTCATGGATATCTAGTTTTATTCATCAAACAAATTTGAGGAGCGTAGGAAAAACAAAAAATGGGGCTATTACCTTTGTGACTTGTTATCGCATTGTCACAGAACAGATGTTTGTTTCGGAAATAATACAGATGCACTGGAGCCGGGAACAAAAGAATACTTAAGAAAAGAGAAAATGTTAATATTCTGGGTCACCGATTGCTAAACACATTTAAGATTAGAACCCACTCTCACGACGTATAGCTCACTAAGTTTGTAGATTTGTTGAAATTATTGTATGACCACAAAGCAAGCAATCATAGTCTTTCCGTGGATTAGCATGCCGTCCTATCCGTATAAATGAATGTAATTTGCCGAGTTGAAATATATATATATATATAATGGCAATGGTGTAATTATAATTCGTGAGAAAAATTTAACAACGTTGTAAATTATAATTGTCTGTTGAAGATCAAATATTATTCAAAACCTAAGAAAATAAAGGGTTCAAACCTGACTTACAACGGCATAAAGTGTATTTTAAATGTTTAGCTACTATAGACAAATTACTGAATACAACGCATTATCCTAGATGTCACTATATTAATCGACACCGCTTTTTAATATAATTTAAATCACTCTTACTTTAATTTAAAACCTGGTTATATTTTTACTAGAGATTATACTGTAGAATATATTCGATAGCCTTTAAAGGAAATACAGAAATATATCTGAATCATTTTGCACGCACTCGCATTTGATTCGTGCTACATTAACCAATACAGAGAAGATGATCCAGTCGAACCAAACCAAACCTCACGAACTCGATCCGTGCTAAACCGAAAGAACCCGAGTGCGTGCCGATAATTCTCATGGCGTGCATCAGCGTGTATCACCTGGGTTATAATAACCCAGTAAAGACATAACTCACCATGTTTCATAAATAGACAAAAAATATCAGTTCTAAAAAAAATATCAATCCCAATAAAAGACGAAAATAGAATATTTAAGTAGAAAAAGCAGGCATCTGTATTAAATTCTCGATATTAATCTTTGTTTACCTTAACCTTATTTGAACAGTTTAGTAAATAATACATCTTTGTGAAAATATTAGCAATGAATATATGTTACAATAATATAAATAATAGATTTTATAGAAGATTTACTTATCGTTTCAGAGAATGTGTAAATATAGACAAAGTGAAGGAATCTGAATCAGTGCAGTTCAAACTAAAAGGTTATGTTAATCTAAACATATGGTTGAATTATAGTTTAAATATAAGTGTTTAAAAAATTGTTACAGTTGGTATTGGTATGGAAGAAATAATAGTTAAATAATTGATAATTTAACTAATAATAAAAAATAATAATTAAATCATAATGAAATAAAATAACATGATATGTGAACTTTTTAAACAGAGATGCAATATTTACACGTATGAAGATTATTCTGCACTACATATTAAAAACACAATGAGAAAAAAACATTACGGTTGTGATTATGCAAAATTAAAGTCGTCATTTTACTATAGTAATAAATCTCTGTCGTAACAGTTTAAGTATCGGAAGGTCTTATTTTTTTGCTGAAAGTGATTTTAATAACTTCTTAATTTACTATATCTTAGTTAGTATTTTGCTATTTGTAGCAAATATGTATAAAGAGACAAGCTACGTAAATTTATGTCGCGATAATGGAATACGAAATGTGATAGGATTATCTTATCGAATGAAAATACAAATTTGTACAACGGAGAAATAAAGTTGACGCGGAAATATACGCAAAAGTGAAAGAGATACAATAAGACACGATTTGCTTGAGTCAGTGCCGGAGATGAACACATAATCGTGTAATCGCAGTCTTGCCATACACCATAGCGATTATACCGAAAGAGAGAGGTTCTCGTGAGATTTTCATCGATGCCACAATCAGTTGCGAAACCTCTAATCAAAGGAAACCACCATAAATCTGATTCGTGTTTGAAGTCGCCTTGAGACTCAAAAGTTTTAAATAAAAGGCTTTTATTTAAAAACTTTTTGTTATTCAATATTTTATATACTAGCAAGATTTAGTTCTACATACTTCAGCTTTTTTTAGAAATTTTTATATATTCTTTTATCTTTTAATAAAATATTTCTATATGGAATTGTAAACATATGTAACATATGTATCTTTAAGGTAATCTATAAGTCTGCTTTTTAGGTAAATAATTTAATAATTTATAACAATTGATTATAATTCGTTAAACGTTTCTTACTTAATCTAACGTTCTTTTGTATACCTTTTATATATTTTTAAATGTTTCTGATATATTTCTTCAGATATTTTAAAGATCCTTTGCAACATTCTGTTACATATGTAGGTATTTCTAAATGTTTAAATTCCTTTACCACAGTCAAATACTTTCAGAGTCCTCAGAGAAACATTCAGTCAACCAGAATTTTTTAGTAGTTAAGAATAATACAAAACATGATCAAACGAATGTGCTAACTGTAACAGCTGGCCCTAGTAACATTAAATAAAATCTATTTTAGGTGGACAACGAAATTTCCTGTATACATCATTTGGGAATTACTTAAGTTAAACCTCGTCATCACATAGCCAATCACCATATTCTTGTGATATCTTAATTTGACGAAATTAAGGTTCGAGCTAACCGCAACAGAGGAGATGACCGTTTCAGATTAAAGTTTATGCGCGTCTGACTTACCACGGACGGGTAGAAGAAAATTCATTGACCTTCTTACTGGAATAACGGTCACTCGTATGTAAGCAAAATATCAGGAGCTTCATAACGCTACCAGCATTTATTACGAACGAAAGTATAATTCAAAATACATATGATAATTGTTCATTGCACATTTCTCAATATAACTAAGTCTTAAATTAATCCACTATAAGCAATTTATTTGTTATGATTTTGTCGGAATGATGTCGCGAATTGTCTGGTTCAAGGTGGATGGATACATCCAACGATTAATTTTCATTAAGCCGTTACGTAGATCTTAATGGCCGCCGTTTATGGTCATTATATCAAAACGATCTAACGATGATTAATACCGACACCAATCTTGGCAGCTGTATTTGATCTGGACGTCTTTTTAATGGGACCCGACGAAATCATCCTCTTGGACCCGGATAAACATGCTACGCTAGATACTCTCACATTAATATCAATTTCTATGAAGCCTATGGTGTCCAGAGACGGTAGTCTAAATCATATCATTGATTTCTACTCCATCATTGTTGATATTTCTCATCAGAGATCAACCCAATTACGCTAATAGCTGGAATAGCTTCTTCTCCACGGGACGTCCTTGTAAATAAGCGATTCCCACACTGTATGAGCGACATAATATCTGAGAGTGGGTAGAACGTGAGTGCACAAAGTTTTCAAAACAAAACAATCCTTTTTATGATAAAAAGTTGAATGTGTTTATGAATTTACATATATCAATATTCTTTCGAAGAAACTGGAATCTTGTTTTCCATTCTTAAAAGGTTGCCGCACATCCATTTGACACTTTAGCGATAAAAAATCGCAGACGCCCTTGGGAAGAATATCAGCCGACTCCCTTTCCTCTCTATCTACGCAAGACCAAATGCGTTGATTCGGCATCTGTTTCGCATGGCACTCTCGCATTTCACATTTCCCCGCCCACTTTCTGTAAAATTAATACTTTTGCTTAACACCGAAACATTGATTAGCTCTAAATCATCCATTAATTAATTGGTAAAACCTATTAATTTTACTAAAAATAATTAATAAGTATTACATAATATAATATTCAAAAATTATATATACGTATATTACAGAACCTCATCTAAATGTTGCAGGATTATTATAAGGAATATTGGTATTGGTTTTTAAAGCTGGAAAAGCATGAGAAGTCTTGCAAAAACGTTATCTAAACAGTGTTACAATGGAAAGGATTAATATTCTATCCTGGACTAGTATCCCCTTTCTGCAATCTGATCGTATCCATCATAAGATTCCTGATCACAGTTGACAATGCAACAATAAGCAACGCTGACCTACGTGATACTGGCACCCATGATACGGTCTGATCAGCAGATGGAAATCGTTCACTAATGTTGACAAAAATTAATTACTGCTGATGAATTTTAGTTACGGCAATTAGCTTTTGCAAATGTAAATATGACATAATATATTTTGTACATATGTATTATTTTATTATAATTCTCTGTTTAGGTAAGAGATGAAAGGGCTGCTCTAATACTTAATCAAAAGATGTTATAATATATAAATGTATTCAATCCAGATTCGACTTTCGCAACACGAAAACAAGGCTTACAGCATTCTGCTAGGATTAATGAAGAGGCACTCTTCGATGTCTGGACCTTATCTCTGAGATTCTGTTAATAACGCCAGTTTCGCAAATTAAATCGCGATAGCAGATATATAGAGAAAGTAAATATTCTTGTAGGCATCAAGGAAGCATTCACTGACCCTGGTTGAAGCATCAAGTCAGACCTAATTTCTGCTTCTCGGATAATTAAGCGAAGTTGAAATTTAATTCGTCTGTTCCATTGAATCCGCGAGTAATTCACCAGTGCTGCCAAGAACTGATATTTAATGCAGCGGCTATTTTCTATCAACCCTTGAAATTTTATCTTTCTGCACGTCAAAAGCTCCATACTTTCCTTCTTTATTACGTTATTTCTATGAACAAGTGAGTTAACAGTATGGTTATTAAATTACCGTCATTCCTATAGAATATTTCACATTGCATCTTAAAATGGTGCATATTCTCAAAGTAATATTATTTTTATTTTTTAAGTTTTTTCCTTTTTTGTTTCTAATTCTATTCCCTCATTTTTTTTTCATTTTAGATATAGTCGAAATATTTATCTCTATAAATAAGTGTCATATATATTTACGACATTGTCACCTTTTCTCCTCAGAAGAAATGTTTTATAAATGCACGATCCAACGTCGACCTTCGTTTCACATTCGAGGCCTCTTTTTATCCTCGCAACATATATGGGAACCACATGGGGATATGGTGTATATACTCCTTCGAAGACCTTTATTCTGTGAAAGGTAGCAATGCAACTTGGTTCCAGGGATTATATCCTCTGATGATTTTCGTATCTGCTATTGTACTGTTAAATTGGATTAAACAAATATCATAGTAAACATCATAGTAGACAGATTTTTTCACACTCAAATATAATAAGTTTCAAAATGAAGCCAAACTAATAAAATATGCTTTACTCTATATATATTTAAATAAATTCTTTAAAAAAATATAATTAACCATTATTAAACTACCGAAGATTAATAAGAGTTAAAAATTATCAAATAAATCAAATAAATAGATCTCCATTTATTTGACAGAAGAATGCTTTTTCCTTTATTCATATAAACATGAAGATACGCAAATTTCGGACCAGTATACCTTTTTTATCCTCGACCTTCGTCTAACAAATGCATGTAACTATCCCTAGTGCGATAAGGAGAGAACATTCGTGGACAGACGGGTCACTGGTTTGCTGGAGTGGAATCCATGCATAATCTTGAGAGACGTCGTAACGATGACGATCGTATTGCAACGAGAAATTGAATAAATTCTTTCTCGGCAAAGCGAGTTGGCGTGAAAGGTAAAATACAAATCGATTTCTCGTTTATGCGGTTCAAACACGTTTTTACGTAACATGACAATGGCATCACTATACATTGCATATGTATATAGTAATCGGTGATGATTTTGATAAATTCCGTTGATACGACTAAAACTCACTTGCTTTTATTTCTCTTATCAATTGGTATTTTTATAGACAATCGTAAGTTATGTTTAACGACGCCGCTACGTAAACAGAGTGCAATTGTGTTTTCCGTATTAACAATCTTTAGCAACACGATTATGTCTGGAGGTATTCTTGGATATGATCCCAGCCGATATTTCTGTTTCATCACGTTGTTTTATGAAGATCGGAAAAAATGCAAAAGTAGGTCAATTATATTACGAAATACTTAATAGCGTAAATTTTTAATCTTTTGTATGGAAGTTTGTATAATATTCTGTAACAAAAAATGTTCAACTTAGTTTATAATTGTTTGTATTCAATTTTATGTCATAATATACAGTAACTGTACCAATTAAATTTAATTAATTCATTAATGACATTACAACATAACCTGTTCAGGGAGTAAATGACGTAGAAAAATGTTCGAATAAAAACGCAAGATTGAAATCTTCCCTTTTTAAATGATGTTCATTCAAGCGAGGCGATATATTTTTTTATTCCCGTACGAATGGAAATAAACGTATTAAAAAAGCTGAAAAGTTTCCATCTCATATAAAGATCTGTTTTTAGGCGGCGAAACGAATTCATCCGTCACGGCAGTGAGACTTCCGTTCTTTGTTTGCAGTCTCTATTTTAGTACGTTCTCTAGTAACCACAAAGGAAGACTCCAGTTATTGAATATAGCAGGTCAACACTTTTGTCACGAAATTACATTTACCTTCTCTCCTTCGATAATGAGAATCACACAACACGAAACAAAGCAAAAACGCCATCTAGTTGACACGAGTGAATTGCAATGAATCAATTCGTTCGTGGATAACTAAAAATCACGTTCGAAATCGCTGTTTGTATTCTGCACAGATTCACTCTGTATTGTAAATCAATGTGCATCGTTTCGTGAGATACATACTCGGTCGATATCTGACAATACGAGAGTTCACTGTGATCGTAGCAACAACGATACGTCAATTCAAGAATAGAACTACGGTAATGTACTCGTTGTAATTCATGTTTCGGACAATACGATTTCATTGTGTAAATGTGTTTCGGAAATGCTAAATATAGATTTCCTGAACACACAGCAAATCGAACAAGGTTAATGGTTTACTTCCTCTGTCGATCACGTAATTATAATGAAATTCGTAATGAACTAGAACATTCTTGTATGTTAATTGATACTGCTGGATGATTTGAGGTTAGGAAAAGAATTCTTCAGTAATTTTTGAAAAAAAAATAGCTCATATTTCTTAATTAATTTTACATACATAATATGTCATTCCTATTCTTCGGTTAAGGATTTGTTTTATTCAAATATTAATCTGTTGTCGAAGATTGGATCCTGCATGCTTAATATAGCATTACATATTGTTTGTATATTAATCCAACATTGTTGAATACTAAAAATGGGAAACACGGAAAAGTCTAGAAATGTTATATTCAAAACACATTTTCCACACGTTTTAGAAATAATAAAATTTTCTATAAATTCTCTATAAACTTATGACTTTTTGGGAAAAAATTATTTTTATCGATAATTTAGTCCGAACTTAAATGATGAAATAAAATAAATAAAAATTAATAACAATTCAAAGAACTAGTCAGTCAAAAATCAACCATCACATATACTGCAGCAACACTAAATATTTCACGCTAGATTAAGCCAGCAAATAATATTTCATGTAAGGCTATCCTGGATAACTATCCTGGAACATGTTACATAAACATACTTAACAATGAACATAAATTCATACCGACAGTGTCAGGCAAGACTAAAATTTCTTCTTTACCACGAAATACAGCCCATAAACTATCATTAACAATTCAATAACTGTTTCAATCCCAAAGGTCCAAATGGAAGTCTCTTGCATACCATTTTGCATAAATTCATAAATCCAATCAATTCTTGGCACATCATTAAATGCGTCGCCACTTTTGTAATTATCTCGGGTCAAAATATGTGAAAAACACTTAACAAAGTTTTATTTAAATAAAGACGTCGGGAAAGAAAACAATAGAATTTAAACGAGACAATAAATAAGTTTTTTCAAACAAATAAAAAAAAGTAGTTTGAAATTCTTTCTCATAACACACGTCATTTTTGTGACCTCGAAAAATAACTGATATAACACTATACCATGAAATCGTAATTGTCATCGAATCGACCGCGATGTTACGTAAAGCTACTTAGATCGCACACACCTATTGCAGACGAGCCAATGGCATGCACGTGATAAAAATCCTGAAGTATACCTATGTAAAATGCAACAGGCAATTCATCTAAGTCAGAATCAATTAATAAAATAAACTAAATCCTCCTATCTTCAAGAGGAATTAATTTTTAAAAAGGAACATTACTTTAGTCAGGTGAGTGAAAAAAGGAGATGGAAGATATCGATTATGGAAATAAGCTTCGAGTCAACTATCTTCTATTTTTGTTATACGCTTATTCTCACGATCGAGCATTGTTTGATTCGTTAGTGGTATTGTCACGTTTCCTGAGTACACGAATCATTTATGTCTTATGTATGTATATACGTTACAGGCGAAACTTCTCAAGCTGATCGCACGCGACACGTACATGCGTACTTCACATTACGAGCCTAGGCGAGGAGAATAGTTACAGAAATAACTGGTGACTCAATATTTAGGCAGCACTGATTTGCCACAGCACATTTAGCACAGATAAGCACGTGGGTTCATATCGATTCTATATGATCAAAAATTGATGATTCATAATTTGAGAAGTGTAGTTTGACTCTGCCCCTTCTTGATGCGACATCTATGAGAATAATTTTGACTAATGACGCCGTAAAAACTCTGATATGAATACTTGATTGGGTAAATAAATGACAATAATTTTACAAATACGTACTTTATGTTATATAAATTAAGATATAGTAAAATATGTTTAATTAAATTATATTGGTTAATTAGATCAAATATATAACTAATTGAAATAAAAAACGAAAATGCTGATGAATAAAGAAGCGATGAAAAATTAATGCACCTGTCTGTGAAGGTTGAAAGAAATAGAAATATAGGAATCATCTAGAAATCAAGACTGGGAATTATGAACTTGTAACAATTTAAGTTATCCTAGAATAGTAACACGAAATCATAAGTGGTTGTCCAGAGTGGTAAACATTAACAATTGGAATTTGAATAGAACAAAAGATCTGTAATTGGGAAACCTAACGCTCTGGATCAAGAACTAGTAAACTTGAAGATACAAATCCTAAAGTTAAAGATCTCTAAGCTGAGAGCAATTGGATCGATGGTCTCGGGTGTTAACGTGCTACATCTTCGAAACAACTGCAGCCGAGTTTCACGACTCTGTTGGTGCTTCTTAAAATTTCACAAGTGGATTTTTTCATATTTATTATTTTACTGTTAAGGAATGCATACTTCTTTTAATAAATAAATTGAAGGTAAAATAGAGTAAAATAAAACCATAAGATTACGTTGTCACTGTAAATATAAATTTATTGAAGTCTTAAAGTGCTTATGTTGAACAGAGACATACGGCAAACTGAACAATTTAAGTACACCTATATCTTGTCAATAAATTCGCCGTATAAATATCATTTTACATCTATGTTAAATTCTGATTGATTTATTTGTGATGTATTGATGTCTATGTATAATCTATATACAGTTTGATGTAATGCAGTACATGTTAACATACATATACAAGTGGTTGTAGAAAATACTAAGTGTTCTTTATGAATTTTTTCATTTGGAGATAATTTTATACCTTATATAAAGCAAATTCTTGATAATCGAATTTTGTACTTTTTTCTATTTTTGTGTAATACATACATTTACGTATCATTGCGAAATTCGTAATAATGACAAACATTTTGTGTTTTCTCTATACATACACGAATATCTTTCTTTTTTTTAAGAATGATATATCCGTCATGAAAATCGTGAGCATTATTATCATTTAATTGTTTTATTTTCGGTCAATTTAGAAGATAAAAATTGCTCCATAGCATATCGAAGAAGTCTTTTATTGTACTCTTTATTGCGCTTTGTTTAGAATAATCCATAATGATAAAGTGAATAAAAGCATGTAGGCTAAGCATTAACACTACGTGCCAAGGAAAATGTTAGAACATAACTCGCAATTTCAAAATCGACGATGACTTACAATATATTTACAAGTCTTAATTCTTAATGGATATGGGAATAGAACAACGTTGCTCACGTTTAGTGAAATATAAGATGACCTCACCCTGACTTTAATACAGTAAAAAAGAAACAAAACAGTCGATACGTTACAAACTAAATCGTGATAACAAGGAAAGAATATTTTTATGTCCGCTTTATCTCAAAGATAATTCTTGGAAATAATTCTAAGAGAACAAAAATTCCCTCTACTATTGCTTATTGCTGAAATTTCTTAAATCTCAAATCACTGCGAGTAATTATTTTAACTAATCACTAGCAAGCAATGACGCAAAGAATGACTGTCAGGTCACCGAAGAAATGAGAACGATCCAAATTCGTGTCCTTAACACAATATAGACTTCTATATACAAAACTTAAGAATAGGAGAATGAAGACTGCAGATGAATAAAAAATATCGTAAACTCTTTGTAAACGAATATATTACATCCACGAAAAATCAATTTTTTCTCGAACCACGTGCATTCCTTCCTCCGCTTTTGATTGGATCGTTCTTGATGCATCTATATTGATCCCATATAAATCAAATAAATGTCGAGTACAATCGGTCCCATTTATTGATTATCTTAGATACTGTTATCTTTTTCACTCTTCTAAAGACCGACTTATAATCAACTCCTTCTGGAATTCCTGTCGGAATTTCTTCGTAGATTGTGCACTTGACCTAGCAACACTCAGCGAGAATGTTCACGCGAGCTTCATGTATATCGTGCGGTCTCTCATCTTGCAATGCTTTAATTCTCTTAAGGCTCTTTGTGCTTCACTTGGCGATGCAAATGCCACCCTAGCGTCACCCGTAGGCATACCTCTTTCGTTATACCGACGTATTACATTTTCTCTCTTTACATCAAAATCACCAAAGAACTCGATGATCTCATTAATATCTGCCTTAAAAGGAACGTTCTCTAAAGACAATACACAACCAGGTTTACCAAATCCTTCTACGTAATCCATTGAACCTGGATGTCGACCTAACATGTGTCTAGGTATACCCATTAAACCAGGAGGACACCTAGGTCCAAATCCAGAATTTCCAAAGCGGGGTAAATGATTCATGGGCCCAGAGAATCGTGGCCGCTGTTCCTGGAGTGGTGGAAAATGTTGCTGTTGTGTCTCCATGATTTGAGGATCTACCATTCCTAATGTTTCCAACATCTTGGCGCGTGGAACCAGTTCTATGGTTGGCACGTTCTTTCCAAAAGGTAAACCATTCTTCGCAGTGGCTCTGAGGGCTTCGTCCGCTGTATCGAACTCACAGAAACACTCGCCAGCGGGTTTCCCATTTTGATTGAGCAACATGTGTATTCGATGAGGAACGATTCCAATATCAGAGAAGAAATCCAGAATGTCACGGTCGATTGTCTGGAACGGGAGGCCCCGCATGATAACGCAATCTGAACTGGCAGTTTGATTCATGCTGTTCTGCTCGTGATCACGTTTCGCTTGAGCAAACTTCTCCTCAGTGATCGCCGTCGCGGTCACTGGTTTATTGCCGATTTTCAAGGACGTATTCACAGACGCCTTTGCATCTTCTATTCTGGCAAATTGCACATAGGCCATACATTGAACACTTCCGGACTCTTTGGTACTGGTGATGAATAGATCGTTAATTTTCCAATCATGAAACAGTTTAGCGATATCCATTTCTTTGGTGAAGGACGGCAAATCAGTCAACAAAATACAAGTAGAGGATCTGATATCCTCGATTCCATCTTCTCCACGGTCTCTTTCTTTCTCAGGAGAGTAAGAATCAACCGCTTTGTCGAAAATACTTTCGTCGAGGTGCAAAACTTCCACCTCTGATCCTCTGACAAATCTAGTCGTGCTCAAAGCGAGTTCCTTACCCTCAGCCTTACTGAATTTGACGTAAGCAATACCAACGCGATTGCCATGATTATCGTTGATCAATTTCAGTCCATCTTTTCTGATATAAATACCCTGAAACGCATGACGCACGTCATTGTACGTAGCGCTTAATGGCATGTTACGAACCTCTACACAGTGTCCACCACCGCCACTATTTTTATTCTCATTCGAAAATCTGGAATTGTTTGTGGCGCTACGATTCCCTTGCCTGTCATTGTCAAAGTTGAACTGGGAACTATTTGCCTGAAAAGCATGTGGATTGCGACGACCTTCCAATTCTTGTACTTTACTCAAAAAAGGATTATTCGGTCTTATTCCAGGTCTATAGTTCATAGAACCATTTGAACTGTACATATCCGCTCCAAATTGGCCTGCTCTACCAGGAAATCTAACTTGATCCAATCTACCCGGTTCACCCTGATTCCAAGGCTCTTTGGGCCGATTTAACGGGCTGACCCCTGTGCTCAAAGTAGGCAGACTCGAACCGCCCACGTTCTGAGATAACGGACTCATGCCCACCGTGTGACCAAGTGTTTGCATATGTGATTGCATCAGACCTCCAACCCCATTTATTCCATTTATAGGAAATTGTCCCGGTTGGAGCATCGATTGCTGTCCGATTACCGAATTGCCGAATGTCATGGAACGCTGCTCGCCATCTTGTGCCAATGCAGCCACGCCTGCACCCAGAATACCAGGTGCCAACATCGCAGCTTGCATCTGTGTTTGTGGCGGGACTTCCCAAATCCCATTTTCTAGCGGCTTTTTAGCGCCAGTTACAGGTTTGTCCTTATGAAACTGACCCACACAAACTACGTCATTATTATCGTCATCGTTGGAGTCCTTTCGACGTTCCCCCGTGGAATTACGCTTTGTATCCCTATCTCTGGATCGTGTGCGATCTCGAGATCTAGATCGATCGCGGCGGCGACGTCTGTCTCTCCTGTCCCTTTCTCTATCACGCGATCTACTTCTGTCTCGACGTCTCCGATCTCGCCCCCTATCCCTGTCCCGCCTGTCTCTATCTCTGTCGCGATCACGAGATCGAGACCTGTCCCTGGATCGCGACCTGTCGCGCCTGTCCTTGCGATCCTTGCTCGATTCGCTATCGTTATCCTTCTCTTTCTCTCTTCGATCGCCAGGAGATCCTGGCTTCTGAACAACCGGAGGAACGGCAACTGGTGCCGTTTGCATGAACGATTGTAGACTCAAAGTCTGCTGTCGGGCCGCTTCGATCACTTTCTGCATCTCTGTCCGCGAGCTTAGCAACAGCTTGATCTTCATCTCTTTGATCTTGCCGCCATCGTGCATCATCGCCTGTCGGGCATCCTCATCCGTGCTGTAAGATGCATTGAATATAACTCGTATAAAAGGAGCGTATTCCTAACAATTGATCAAATTTTTGGAAAAAGGAAACGAAAGAAAATGCAAAGAAAGAGCAAGAGTCCGACCACTTCCAATCCCTTCTTGCAGTAAATGCGATAAATTATGAATACATCATTGAGAAAACTTAACGTTAGCATATTTGCAGTATCTTTTCGTCTGGGTATCTATTAATAGGCATTTCATTACCTGAAGGCTATAAACGCATCTCCCAGCTCACCGCCTACAATGTGCACCCCTCCTTCCGGTATGCTCAAGCCTCTGAAAAATTGGCGTATGTCCAGCGCGTTGGCGGACCATGCCAAATTCTGTAGTCTGATTATGACGCTCATTTTTGACTGTTTTTCGAAGGATCTGCAACCGAGCAGCAGGATTCGAATTAAACGTGGATGGAAAGAATCCTGGGACAAAGATGGAAAGTAAAATTCTTTTTCTCTCGATATTATTGATCGATGGATAAATCAGGGTAGGTGATCAGAGAATAAAATCGAGATATCGCAATTTTTTTTGCATTTTATTCTTTATTTCTTTCCATACATAAGTCAGTTAATAAACTTATCTTCAACTGTATGTACAATACCTTTGACATTAATCTTTAAATGTAACAGAATATTCTTACGTTAAGGTTGATTTTCAATTATTGCCAGCTCTTTTTTCTTTTCGTGTTTTCGTCAGTTTTCCGGAATTTAAGATTGATTAATATAAAAACTTATGCAAAGATTGATATAGGTACGTTTAACGTCTAAGAAATTTCGTAATTCGATGTACAGAGCATTAATCTGCAAACTCCAGCAGCTAGCAGCACCCGTTTCTCGTTCAGTGAAGCACGTAGAAATGGTGAATTTCATTTCCAAGAATGCGAGGAAGCATAACAGACATGCGAAACGCGATTAGCTTGAGATACAAGGAAACAGGAACATCAATCTCGTAAGCTTTCGAGCAGCACACAAGCCTCGAAGGTTTCATCGATCGTAACTATTCCACTCCATTGTTTAGCCATCGAAGAATTTCAAGGATCTGCGTTTTAAGAACTCAGCCTTGTGTCTGATTTGACGAATCTGGCTAAATAAATCCGTATTTTTAAATAAATAAATTAATAAATAAATTCTAAGGATTCTCCAATTTTTACTTCTCAGTGAAACAATTGGCATCTAAATCAGTGCTTTCTGATACATATCGCCATTTACTCAGAGAAAAATTAATCAATAATTAAACCTTTCGAATAATTATTCATAATTCTCTAGTATTCTGCTCTTAGAGACTTTTTGTAGCAGAAATTTCAAATTTGTGATATCAAAGTCGAGGATAACGCTAAGATAGCCATTCTCTTAATTCATCATCCACTGTCATCTTACGAACTCTTCATCGCCTAAGCAGACATATTATTGTTACGCCAATAAGTTCCATCCTCTCCTATTAATTTGCTAACTGGGTCATCTCTCAATAAGAAGTTTCTTTTCGGCGTAGAATTAAAGATTAATGAAGATGAATTAATTAGATCTATTTCTAAATAACCCGTATAATTAATTATAGTCAAAACGATTCTATCGGTGAATAAATTATTAATTAAAATAAAGTTCAGAATATTCTCTTTTATATATCGCCATGTAATTTAGATATATATATTTTGTATCTCACTTTGTTACTGAACTAATGTATTTTATATTTATATTCTTTTTATTTCCATCGAGTCTCATTTCTAGAATCACCTATAACCGATCTTCTCCCATATAAACGAAGTTCAAATCATGGAGGGTTAAAACTTCGTGTAGCAGCAGTACCCGCTGATGCAACGAGTATTAGAGACGCAAACAAGATGTTTTCCCATAGGCACTGAACCAAAATTAACGTATACTTCGTGAGATTCTGATCGAAGTCTTGTATCTTTATCTTCTTAGGTTTCTGCTGATTCCTTGGTCCAGACTCTCCAACATGTAGATTTTCACATCTGACCCACTTTGCAACCTCGACGTATCAGAGATTATTATACAATATTTCCCAGATGCTCCTGCTTCCTGTCCGCTCGATTTTCGAAAATACAATAAACTCACACGCATTCACTGTCGACAGAATAACCCAATTGGCAACCCATAATTCATAATCCGAAAATAATCTTTCACCATACTTCCTGCCATCTTCCTTCAAACACAGCGATAAATCTCGAACTCTACGTGACTTAAAGGCTGGCTAAACCTCCTAACGTCTGTATATATATACACACACACATACACATCGTCCATAGAAACTTCTCGTTTTATAATATCGAATTATAGTCGTAAAGCGTATTACTATCGCGTAAAATGCAAGCTATGATCTTAGCAAATTGATGTCTTTATTTCAAGTTTAACTTCAACTTATGAGAGCAAGGACAGCTAGATCGAGCAGGTACAATGTTGTAAAAATGGAGGATTGACTAGAACACAGATAAGAAAAGGGGGTTAAAAAAGAATGACGCGATTACTATATATATATATATACCAAGAACACTTTCAATCCTCTGAGTACTGCAGCGAAAGGGTTAACCTCCTATAACGTCACGTCACTTACTAAGCATACTTTTTATCTCCCACCTACTTATCGCAGTGTTTTTCATTGTTACTTTACAATACTGGCACCGAACAGTCGATATATAGCAATTATATTCATTTCTAGCTCGCAGATTAAAAAACGTAAAATTCATTATAATATTTTTTTGTCCTCGCTAGCAAATGAAATTTTGATTAGGAAAGAATTATTATTTAAATATATACCTGGTCGAACAGAAATAACGATGTCGTAAAGGGGGACCTTCGTGCGATGCCAATTCTTCTTTTGTAAACACATTTTAAAAAATTTTTTTACAACAGGTTTGGAAAACGGATTCTAGTAACGATCAATTTACTATTTTCACAGATACGTATACAGAAATTTAAAGAATGAGTTTTACAGCATAAGGTTAGGGTACCCCAGTAAGGCGCACACGGCCCTGGACAGTAGCTATATCAGCCGGTACTGCAATTTAATTCTTTAATTTACGACCTGAGTATTTAAGCTCTGTTAACTGTACATTATATCGTAATTTTTATTATACCTCTTATTTTTAGGCCTTACGTGTCTAGAAGTCGCGTATACGGCGTCCCAGTTTCGAGTAATTCATTCCGGAAACTGAGAGTTGTTTCTAACACTGACACGAAGTCGTAATTGCGCACGACCTCGATCGTAAGATTGTTCCAGGTATAGTAACCTCCAACGGTACAGCAAGTTCGTAAAACTGATCAGCCGTCGATGTTTACACGTTCGAGGATCCAGACAAAAGAATTTACGAAAACCCCGAGGGGATAAGCGCCCGAAACCTTAGCCGATGTGAACACATGCTTTCGATCGGTTCCTATAGGAGAACGTAGAATGCTCCATCGATTCTGGGTGTCACTGCATCAAATCGCTGCTGCTACTCGATGCTTTTAACACGTTCACTGCCGAATAGATTTTCATTGTCTACAGAACCTATACAGTAGCTGCATCGTTCACTTGCCAAACTGACGAAATATAAATTTATTTTAAATATACAGAATGAAGTATGCCTCAAGCGTTTTGGCGGTAAAATTTAAAAATTCAAAAAGTAGAATTAGTCGCTCTGACCTGTGAATAGTTCATATAGTAAGTATATAGTAACGAACAGTCTCGTACAAGACCTGTCTCTATACGTCTTATCGATAAAATTTATCGATTTTTAATTCGTTTCCACAGTTGAAATATGGTGTGACGACTAGGTCATAAATTCGGTTAAATGTCAAAGCATGTTTGGGATATAGGGACGAGTGAATTGACACGAGTATGCGTAAATAAAGAACTGAAACTTTAACCAGGACTATATGAAGAAATGTTTAGCGCAGGCTCAATATACCATCATATAGTATATTGAAATAATTTAACGAAATCGTTGATATAATTAGCCTACATAGCATAACGATATAAGATCGATGAAATATCGAATTTTATATATTCAAGTATCAGGAGAAGGGAAATAATAGAAATCTGGAAGGATAATGACTCGGAGGCTTAGTTAAGGCCGTATGAATCTTGCTTGACTTAGCCTATATTGAAAAATATAGACTACTATATACGATTCTAGATGACAGTGCATTAACTGTGTAATTTTCTAGTGAAAAATGACTCCATCGAACAAAATTTAAAATAGGTTTGAATTCTAGAAAATGTAGGTATAATATGCCTCTAACAGAAATATAGCGATATATTGGAAAGCATAGGTTATGTAAAGAAATGAATTATCACGTTCAAAATATCCGTGACCCAAGTGATAAGTTAATTCGTCCTTTTGGATTAACAGGTTAGCAGCTCTACTGTGAATACACACTGTACCTCGTTTCGTAGCTCGTTATTGATATAACGCGGCCGATGCAAACGTTGGAGTCCCGGAGAACTTTCTCCACAGATCGATTACAAGCATGAATAATAATCGGCCAACGACGAGTTTCTGTTTAATGAATAAAAGATCCAGAAATATCAGTCTTGATTGTTCTCGTTATTTGCCAGCGTGTAAGCGACATATATACGTATGTGTGAACCTGTTCAAGGCGACTATCTTAAAACCTGTTATGATCTTAATTGCACATGAAAACTAGTAAAAAATATTGCTTTTTTTTTATTTCTTATAGATTTAAGGATACCATTTTAGTAGCATTTTGTTTTATACATTTCCAGTTTGGAAATATTAACGCTGTGATATTCCCATTTTTTAATTGGTTTAAGAAGAATATTGATTATCTTGTTTGAATTTTAATCAGCCTTTTCTTTAAATAAAAGTGGTAATTACTTTTTTTTGGAAGACATAATTAATGAATGATGATAAGCAAAAATAAGTAGATAGAATATGCGTTGTATATACAGATGATAAATTGAATATATAAAATTACATTTCTCCTATTTTTATGAAAGTACAAATATAGTAGAAAATAATCTACGATACTAATAATAGCTAAAATATCGAATAGCCTACTTCTCCTATTCTTCAATCGAAGTATTCTCTGAATATGATAACTCTATATGAATCAAAATCGACTCATGTAAGTTTAATTATCACAAGAAATGAATCATTTTTCAGTCAATTTAACGTAAGAGAAAAAACGAAGGATATCGTTTTATTGACTCTATGTTTAAAGCCTGTTCGAAGAACTAGGACTAGAACTAGAACTAGAAAGTTCCCAAAGACAAAAAATTTAAACACTGTTTTCCTTTCGTGTAATAATTACGTTGGCTACTGACGAAATCGCGAGAATATTTTTACTTTTTATTATGAATTCTCCTTCGCCAGCCAGTCGTTGTTTACGAAACGTTATAAACTACCGATGTTCCACACGAAGAATACGGCAAATTCCACAGATAAATTCCGGAAGCATTGTTTCGGTGAATTCCACGTGCACTGACTCTCCGATTATTCCTTTAATAGACGTAAAAATCCATGAATAAAAACACGGCTTTTAAATCAATTCCTACACATCAACAAACATTACGTAACAATTCAACAAAATAAAATATAATTTGAATTATTAACATTAACAAGTATAGAAATAGTGAATTGCAACATGAAAGTTACCATTTTAAAAATATAAAGAACTAGAAAGAGAAATATTAATTACACATCTTTTGTTTGTAAGCCCAAATGAAAATGTTTTGTACACTAATGTATTACTAATTGTTTCACTAAACGTAAATTATTTTTCTCTCACAATAAAATAATCAACATTAACAAATCATACATTTGAATATAAAATGATGCTCATAGAGTTTATAAGAGAAATTAAAAATAGTCAAATAAGACACAACATTCCATTTTTATGTTCAGTCGTGATCAGTTCAAAATATACGTTGCAAAATGGTGGAACCGAATTTTCCAATAATGGGATACAGTGTTTAGGAGTTTGAAAGTGTTCGTGTTGATTTCACTTTTAGGATATTTTACTTAAACATAAAGACTCTTAGAATTCCAGATTCAAAGCTGCAATTGCAAGCCGGGAGGTAAAGCAAGCTTAAACTGCGTTTAAACTTCGGCAGTCTGCAAGTGAAAATTTCACGTAAACCGAGTTCTTAATTTTCAGGTCCGCCATATCAAATTATTCTACTTCGATAGAATTAAGATGTTCCCTGAAACCACCTACCTCGACTATCTTAAATTTAATTATATGTTCCGATTACAGCGCATAATCCGAATTTATACCAATACAAGAATTTTCGATAACAATTCTTGACACCAAAACCATACATAACTTCAATATACTTCCATCGCGTTAAAAACGTATTGTACCGACAACGAAGCGTCCAACAGGATCAACCTAAATGGCGAGTGACGTCGAAGTTCGAGTTGATCGCCGATGTTCGGGAAACTTCGTGAGGCTTCGCGATTGGACTTCATCGTAGACAGAGCGACGTAAAAGTTAATGACAGAGATACAACGACGAGAGTAAATCAGCAAATATCCAACTCAGGTTCCATCCATACAGCCGTGGCGCGTCCATGTCATGAGAGAATGAAAATCCGAAAGGAACGTTGTACGCGTACTTTTTTTTTTTTTTTTTTTTTTTCTTTCTCGTAGAACTTTGCAAAACGTTGAGCTTCCGTTAGAACCATACTCCTTCAGACATATCGAAGGTTTGATGATCGTTTAACGGACTTTCTAAGCGTTAGATACATTAAATCTTTAACACAGTTTTAGTCAAAGCGCTCAAACGAGAGTTTACACTCGTTAAATGTACATATACGAGGAGTTTGTATATTTGTACGATTTACTTCCGATGAATCGACGCGCGGTTCTACCTGTATCGCACAACGCAAACACGTCGCTAATATTAACGGAAGAAAGATTAACATAATAATGGCTTATTCGAGTTAAGTTGAATGCAGCGAGCTCAGATATTGTTAAGCGAATTTCATGTGAATTTTTTTTATCGTATTAAAGGTTTATTCCATCGAAGGGAGCGTCTTCATTAAAAAAAAAAAACCTGTTTCTATGTTCCTATCAGAACAAGAACCAAAGGTGGAATCCCTGATCATATATCTATGCACAAAATGTAGACAGTTCTTCGTAAGTTGATACCATCCAGGTTAAATCATGTTTCTTTTTTTTTTTTTTTTTT